>NC_060120.1:257863692-258166722 GCF_021461395.2 Schistocerca americana
CCTTCTTTAAACCTTTGCAACAACCGCGGGATACTGCTGCGATCTACTGTGTCCTTCCCATAAACCGAGAGCAACTCCCTGTGGATCGATGTGGCAGTCATCGCCAGTCTAGGAACTCCATCACCGACCGTTGTCGCAACCTGACATTACTTCACGGTCCATTATGGCTCACCTGTAAATAAAAGAAAATACTTTTATGTACCAACTTATAGCTAAATGATCCAAGTATGTTCACGACAAATTTCGTTCTCCTCCTGCAAAAAATAAAAAAAATAGATGACTGTGCAAAACTTTTTGAACACCCTTTGTACCTTGGAATTAACACTGACCTAAAGCAAAACTTTCATACACACATAGAAATAGTCTGCCAGGGAGGCATTAAAATCCTAAATAAAATAGCAACAATAGGCCAAAGGAGTCTGTATCTGTCACTAAGTGAAGTAAGAACATACCACAATGCACTCTTACTCACTACTGTGGGTTATGGGTTGAGTGTTTGGGCTCACAGAGTCAGGAAGGTAAGGATAGCATAGGCTCTACAGCAAGCACAGAGAAGTGTACTCTTGTGCCTGACATGCACATGTAGAGCAACACCGATTGAGGTGTTGCTGCTTATATTAGGCTTTCTATCTCTGGACCTAGCCATAAGAAAGAGAGGCACACAATATTGGCTCAAAAAGTGTGAATATGATAATGCAAAGGAGATACTGGGCAAAAGAACCATATAGAAAAAGGAAATAAAGGCATACATTGATAGAGAATGGCAATAAATCTGGGACAGGGCAGAAACAGGTAGAAGAACCTACCAGTTCCATCCTGACATAAAAGAAAGAACGACATAATTCCTTCTGACCAAAGGAGCTATACCCTACCTGTTAGGACATGGTCTGTATCCTAGCTACTTACCAATATGACAGTGCACCACAACATTTGTGAATGAGGAGCAATTGGCAATCCAGATAACATCATCTGGGACTGTGGCATTAAACAAGATGTTACTGACTAGGACAGGAACACATCTGGAAATGCAGTGAGTAGTAGGGCAAAGCTGCCACCATGCCACGTTGCATTGTTGCCAGATTTATACAAAATGGCAGATACAAGATGGTAGAAAAATAGTGCTTTTACGCTAGGTGTTGGCAGGTGTACTACATTTACAAGCGATTTTAGAACAGGGAACGAGACATGATGTCATGATCGCATGGATACAAGTGACATAAAATTGACAAAGTTATGAAAAATGATGGCAAATATTTATAAATTGAGGGAAAATGTATCGAAATGTGGGGAAATTGAGGATGTACTTGAGGGTCTTCTGGTTGGTGCAGAATTCTTGTACTCAGGAACGAGTATGTGACAGCAAGAGGAAAACGAGAAAATGTTGACATGGAAGCATCGGGAACCAAGGAAACAGTAATTTTTTTAGTTGAGGCAGCATTCTGCTGTATATCTATTGAGGTAATAGTGATACACATGAGTTGACTGCTGTGTTTGATGCTTTCCTGGAATCATCTGCCTCTAAACTTGCTTGCATCTGCATTAAAGGATGACAGAGAGTGGATGGAATGATCAGTTGAGATAGGGTTGTAACAAAGTATGATTTAATAGTAGACTGATGATGCATTCTAGAGAGAGAGAGGGAGATATTGCTTTAGGTCATTTGGCCTTTTTTTTTTTCAATGTTCTGTCAGGTGACATAACCTGCATTCGACTTGTATACAACCACATGTTCTGTGTGTGGCCTCTTGGTCATCAGAGGGCTTCCATCTCGTGTCATGAAAATTAACCATCCTGTTTCGACACATTCCTCTAAACGAACGAAGATTTATATGACGTACTCCATTCCCTTGTTGCATCTTGGGTATAAAATCGGGACTTCAGTTTCATAACTAAGATGATTATAAGTTAGCGATAGGTGTTTCTGAGGCACTGCAAGCCCCATGTATACATTTGCTTGACAGTTGACCTGTTTACAGAGTTAGTGGCGGCATGACATGTAATTTCACATGTCAAACGCTGCTGCTATGCATTTATCTGTTTCCTTGTAAGAAGGCTGCTAAATTTTATAAAGTGTGAGAGAAAGAAAGTGGTTATTTGTGGAGATGTAAATGTAGATTTTTTACAAGATTCAAATCATAGAAATGAAATGTTAAATATAGTCAATAGTTTTGGTTTTAAACACACAGTCAATCCGCCAACTAGAATTACTGCCGATAGTAAAACTGCAGTTGACCAAGTTTTTATAAGACTATGTGACCTAAATTAGAGCACTAATGTTATAAATATGGGTTACAGTGACCATGAACCTCAACTGCTCTCTATTGAACTGAAATCAGACACTAAGTGTGGACCAAAAGCTAAAATAGTTGAACAAACAGACTTCAGTGATGACAGCATTAGAGTGTTTCATTTTATGCTGTCAAGGGAAACATGGGGCGATGTCTTTAGTAAAACTGAAGTAAATAGCATGTTCGACAGTTTCTACAATGTATACCTTCACTACTTTCATATAGCATTTCCAATGAAAAAAAAGGAGGATTAAGATAGCAAAAAGTAAATATTGGGTAACGAAAGGCATTATAACTTCCAGTAGAAAGTCTTATTAAGCACAGAAATACTACTCCAGAATTCAGAAATTATGTGAAAAAATACAACCAAATATTCAGCAAGGTAATAAAAGAAGCCACAAAACGAAAAAATGATGAGTACATCTCAAATGAAAACAATAAAATGAAAGCTGTATGGAAGGTTATTAGAGCAGAAACTGGTACAGAACAGTCAACTTCACAAAATATCTCTCTTCAAATTGAAAATAACAGACACTCAGATCCAAAAGAGGTAGCTGAAAAGTTTAACAAGTACTTTACTAATATAGCAAAGTAGTTAATTGAAAATCAGTATGATGATGGACCTACATGCCTACCAAATTATTTAAATGCTAGTGTTAAGTCTATGTTCCTTCAAACAGTCATAGAAACAGAGGTGAAACAAATAATGTCACTCAAAAACAAATACTCATGTGGACTGGATGGCGTGTCAGACTATGTCTTTAAAAAGTCATCTGATAATGTATTAAACCTCTAATATATATATTAAACAACCCCTTAACAACTGGAATCTTTCCCAATAGCCTAAAAACAGCTAAAGTAACTCCACTGTTCAAAAGAGGGGACTCTGAAAATGTAAATAATTATCATCCAGTATCCCAACTCAGTGTTTTGTCCAAAATATTTGAGAAAATTTTCTACAATAGACTACTAAGCTACATAAAAAAAAATTCATTACTCTCAGCAAATCAACATGGATTCAGTAAATCAAAGTCTACAACAACAGCAATGTATGAGTACATAGAAGCTGTGCTTAAAGCACTGGATGACAGAAAAGATGCTACTGGTATCTTTTTGGACCTTTCAAAAGCTTTCGACATAATTGACCATGACTTCCTTGTTCACAAATTAGATCAAAAAGGTGTCCGAGGAATCCCAAATCAGTGGAAAAGATCTTACCTAGAAAACAGGCAGCAAGTGGTGGTTTTCAGGCATGATGACATTTCAGTACAAGGAAATATTATCACAACACATGTCTCCAGTAAATCAACAATAAAGTACGGAGTGCCACAAGGTTCTGTCCTAGGACCTCTACTGTTCCTCCTTTGTATAGATGATATAAATGACTTTATTAAATTGGGAAAACTAATCTTATTTGCTGATGACACCAGCATATTTCTAACAGCTGCTGACAAAATCTCATTGGAAGTAGCAATAGATACTGTAATGTCCCAAATTACTAGCTGGTTTCAAAAAAATAAAATAATAATAAATAAAGAAAAAAACTGTCTTTATGAATTTCCACTCTTCTCCACATGTCCAAAACTTTGTTACAGTACTATACCTTGAAAATACGTTACTTAACTCTGTTACTGACACTAAGGTTCTAGGCCTATGGGTACAAGATAATTTAAAATGGGACTGTCATATGAAAGAACTTGAGAAAAAACTTTCAGAAGCTTGTTATGCTCCGCGTGTGTTAAATAAAAGTGCAAGTAAGTCAACAGTTATTCAGGCGTATTATGCATACTTCAATGCACTACTTCAATATGGGCTTCTTCGGAAATTCAGCCACCAGCATAAAGATCTTTAGGATGCAGAAAAGTGCAATCAGGGCTATCTGCAACCTAAGAACACTGGAAACATGTAGACCACATTTCATCCAGATGAAAATAATGAGCCTACTGAGCCTTTACATATATGAGTGTATCTTGTTCGCAAATGAGTATCTTTTAAACCAAACTGGACATCTTCAACAAAATAAGCATATACACAGTCACAGCACAAGAAACACTAATAATTTCCACATGTCACAGTGTAGAACAGCACTCTACCAAAAAAGTGTATCACAGGTAACAGTTCAGCTATATAACAGCCTACCCAGTGATTTCAAATCGCAGCAACATAAATTTTTTTTTTAAACATAATCTTAAGTCATTTCTAGTGGAAAAATGGTTTTACTCTGTAAAAGAATTTTTAAATTACAAAAAATAGCCTTGTAAACAATGATTATGTAATAATGGTTAAATTCAAATTGCTATATTTCTCACTGGTAATTTATGATTGTTACCTGTAATTAATTTTGTCATGCTCTCTCTCTCTCTCTCTCTCTCTCTCTCTCTCTCTCTCTCTCTCTCTCTCTCTCTGTGTGTGTGTGTGTGTGTGTGTGTGTGTGTGTGTGTGTGTGTGTGTGTTTCTGCTCCAGTCGCAATTTTGACTTGTCCTATATTCAATGTACTGTTTAAGTATGTAATGAATCAAATGGACCAATAAATAAATGAAATGAAATGAAAAGGTATTCTCCATTATTAACTGTTGCAGTAATTCAGCTTAGCCTGGTTCTACATAGATTGCAGAAGGTTGTAGTTATAGTTTCCTCTGACTCCTAATCAGTTTTGACTTAAATTGGAACGATCACATGTGTAAAGCTGCAGAAATGGCAGCAGTTGCAAGATGCATAGGGACTACCTAAAACAAGGTTGGAATGTTACTGTAGCAGATAGGTTTGAGAAAGGTGACTCGTTTCGAGATATGAGGGTGCCAAAAATATGATACACTAATGGTTGTAATCAGTAAAGGACTTCTCTAGAAGATCCAATGCAGGTGTGTGCTTGAATGGGGGGACTTGATTCCAAATCTCAGACAGCATTTAGCCGGCCGGGGTGGCCGAGCAGTTCTAGGTGCTACAGTCTGGAGCCGTGCGACTGCTACGGTCGCATGTTCGAATCCTGCCTCAGGCATGGATGTGCGTGATGTCCTTGGGTTTGTTAGGTTTAAGTAGTTCTAATTTCTAGGGCACTGATGCCCTCAGAAGTTAAGTCATATAGTGCTCAGAGCCATTTGAACCATTTTTGAACCAGACAGCATTTCTAGAGCAGAGCGTAGCACTAGAGATCTGAAAAGCTAGTGTACATTTCTTACGACCTCAATCAGCACACAATCTACTGTTTGTGATCCTTCTCAATCAAACATTGCCTGTAGCCCAGTTGATACATCATCAAACCTCTGACATGGCATCGAGACAGAATGTGCTACAAATACTGGAGAAATATATAGCAGTGGCGGCGTGAGGGAGTTGCAAGTACCGGTTTCATACCACATTCCTTAGCCGAACCACTTTCTAAATTGGGTAATTTTATTATGTGGTTGCACTGTAGGCTACGTGTAACCACACAGTTGTTCTGATACTGTACACTTCAGCAATCACCGTCTATATTCAGGGTCACGGTATTTGTCTGGACAAAAAGCTACCTATTTCAGAGGTAATCTCATACCTTGATTTATAAAGCCACTGTAGCTTTTAATATGGATACTTGTATGCACCTGTAGAACCAAGACCACTTGTGATGGTAATACGGTTATGTATTTTAACATATGACAGTTTGTAAGACGATTACACCTCTCTTTCTAAGACGCAGTGGTACCACTCCCAAGAAAAACTTATGAAACATGCTCACCAATGTTTTATTTTCAGTCAGTATTATTTCGTATTGTCAGCAATCAGTTACTGACGTCGTATGGTACTTAGCAGTTGGGGATGTGTGGTAGCTTCACCATGAGCATCAGGTTTATAAAGTATGTGTTTGTGTTCCAACATGTGCAAAGGAGATGACTATGTCCAGGAGTAAGGAAGGTATGGATTTGACGTGGAATACTGTGATAGCAAAGGATAGAGTATGTCAAGTCATAAGAATGCTACAGATATTTCTATTTCCAGAGCCATCATCAGGGTGCATTTCCGATACTTCTCTCATTCTCAAATGTCATTCAACTGAAACTGCAATCGTAACATTTAATTGTAAGTATAGCCATCAAACATATGTGTGTTCGATTTTGTAGGATGATTCTGTCTATGCATGGCCTGTGACGGGAATGATTCACATTTCTCGCTAATGGTAGGGGTCGTCCAAATGGAGAGGGCTGTTGCAATGCAGGAATGTAGTTGATTAACCGTGTAGTCCTCTAGATGGCCGAATAGCGAACTAATACTTAGTATGTGTTGGACAGCTTTCGTGATCAAGTGGAAATTTGAGATGATTCAATATGGATGTGTGTTTGTGCTGGGCCATTATTCCCTCCCATGTAAATTGTTCCAGTGACTGCTTCTTCGCATTTCACATCTTTATTTAGTTGATAGAAGATCGATTGTGGTGTGTGCATCTAGCAGATGCAAGACATGTTTGCTGGTTCTCTAGATTGATAAACACCTTATTTGACTTTGTAAATTATAGAGCTGATTTGGAATCTGCTACATCATTGATGTCGGTATTCGTGAGTGGAGGTATTGGTTTCCTCTGTTTTCTTTTTCGAGTTTTCACGTAAATGTCTTCTCAGTCGAATGTAAAAAACTATACCAATTTTGCTCATAAAACTAAATGAAACTGGACTTTGTCTATTTACGTGGAAAGAGGACATTTATTATGGTTGCGAATGTTTTTTTAATAGTTGCTTTATTATATGAGTCGAGTTGGTGTTAAATAATTCCTTGCAGAATGGCAGGTGAGTTCTCTACGATACTGTGGCCTTCAGCTAGTTCCTGCCAGAGCGTCCTGCATGACATTAAACAAAAGTGTTTTCCACTGCAGAACGAGAGGCATTGGGGACCTGTATAGTCTATGACAGCAGCGCCTCGTAGCCATTAGGGATGGCTGCGCCACTATACTTTAGACGACCAAGACGCATTTGGGGAATGCTCCCCTTTTATCTCCTAGTTAACTGTACCAGCTTTTGTGTTGCTGAAGCATGATCGTATCTACGCATGTGGCGGCTGGCATGGTCTGCGAGGCTGTCGACTGAGTTGCTCCACCCCGAGAACACGTTCTACTGCAGTCTTTTAGGACGGCGATTTTCCCCAGTGCATGTGATGCATTATGACCCATTCAATGCGAGTGCTGGTTTTTTTTTCCGGGACTATTTCGAAGTGTAATTATAAGTGTGATGCATTTTTTTCCATCAGCTGTGGCAGTGTGTATTGGCTTCGGTTAGCTGGGCTGTAGGCTGATTTTTAGTAGGCATGTGTAGTGAACTCTGACGTCAAAGAGAGAAAGATGCTATATGCTTGCAGGTAATATACTTTTTTTAACTCCTCTCTGTCCAACACCAGCCTCTAGTCAGTTGAACGTATTTCCCACCAAAAAGAATAAAGACTGAAAATAAAGACTTATGTCCAGCACAGACCAGTTCCTAGGAATAGGTGGCCGTCGGGTGATGTAGGTTAGTGGAGGTAGCCCAAGCGCCTTTTTTTCCCGCCATTTTCCTAGGTTAGTAGAGGTAGCCCAATTGACCTATCTTCCCTCCAAAATTCGAAATTCCCCCCAGGGGGGCGTGGTTCTTTCTCGCCAAAAGCGGCCAACTTGGATAACAGTACTCACGTCAATAGTTGACGTCACAGCAGCCATCTTGGACAACAATTGCGTCATCAGTTGACGTCACGTACTCGCGTGATCAGGTGACGTCACGGCCGCTATATTGGATGATGTCAGTGGGGCCACACATAGGTTGTCCCCCTACTGATGTGGGCAGAACAGGACATCTGCAGAAAGTTCTGTTCGATCATTCAGACAGACCAGCCTCCTCTGGTTCAGACAGGTTGGATGCTGCCCCCACTCATCACTGGAGCCTTAGAGTATCTCCAGACTAGCATTTGCAGGACACTGGAAATTCACCAAAAATTCCAGCCATTTTTCTCATCTGTTCAATACATTCTGAGAGTATCTTTTAGACATTCGATCTCTTGTGTCTTTCCTTTTTTGCGATCTGTTGTGGGGTTTCGAAATATGTCATGAACTTTTAGATATGTAATTGTTCAGATTTTCCCATCTGTGCCTAGATACCAGTGGGTTTACTGCTGTAGAACTATGCTTCGAAAAGTGAGGAAAATAAAAAAAATAGGTGTCTTAATGCCTGTGACTCCATCAGTGAAAATAAGAAAAAAATGGCTCTGAGCACTATGGGACTTAACGTCTGAGGTCATTAGTCCCCTAGAACTTAGAACTACTTAAACCTATCTAACCTAAGGACATCACACACATCCATGCCCGAGGCAGGATTCGAACCTGCGACCGTAGCAGTCACGCAGTTCCAGACTGAAGCGCCTAGAACCGCTCGGCCACCCAGGCCGGCTGAAAATAAGAGTTATGAGCACCACAGTAGCTCTCTGTCTCTGAAGTGACGTGACGTCATAGGACTGGGACGATGGGTGGGGGGACTTAGGCTAGTGGAGGTAACCCAATGATCTGTTTCCTGCCAAAAATTTAAATTTCCTGCCATGATGTCAGTGCGACATTGCCACATCTATATCTTGGGGTTAGGAGGGGTGGGAGATTGAGCAGGAAATTTAGCAACAATGCAAGGTGAGTCGGGAAATACACTATGTGATCAAAAACAACCGTTCAACTGGCTGAAAATGATTTACAAGTTCGTGGCAACCTCGTTCAGTGATGCTGGAAATCAATATGGTGTTGTCCCACCCTTAGCCTTGATGACATCTTCCACTCTCGCAGGTATACGTTCAATCAGGTTCTCGAAGGTTTCTTGGGGGATGACAGTCCATTCTTCATGGAGTACTGCACTGAGGAGAGGTATCGATGTCGGTCGGTCAGGCCTGGCACGAAGTCGGCGTTCCAAAACATCCCAAAGGGTTCTGTATGATTCAGGTCAGGACTCTGTGCGGGACAGTCCATAACAGAGATGTTATTGTCGTTTAACCACTCCGCCACAGGCCGTGCATTATGAACAGATGCTCGATCGTGTTGAAAGATGCAATCGCCATCCCCGAATTGCTCTTCACCAGTGGGAAGCAAGAAGGCGCTTAAAACATCAATATAGGCCTGTGCTGTGATCGTGCCACGTAAAACAACGAGGGGTGCAACCCCCTCCATGAAAAACACGACCACACCATAACACCACCGCCTCCGAATTTTACTGTTGGGTCTACAACGCTGGAAGACGACGTTCACTGCGCATTCGCCTTACCCACACCCTGCCATCGGGTCGCCACATTGTGTACCGTGATTCGTCACTCCACAAAACGCTTTTTCACTGTTCAATCGTCTAATGTTTACCCTCCTTCCACCAAGCGAGGCGTCATTTAGCATTTACCGACGCGATGTGTGGCTTGTGAGCAGCCACTCGACCATGAAATCCAAGTTTTCTCACCTCCCGCCTAACTGCAGTGGATCCTGATGCAGTTTGGAATTCCTGTGTTATAGTATGGATAGATGTATGCCTGTTACACATTACGACCCTCTTCAACTGTTGGCGATCTCTGTCATTCAACAGATGAGGTTGGCCTGTACACTTTGGTGCTGTACGTGTCCCATCACGTTTCCACTTAATTATCACATCGGAAACAGTGGACCTAGGAAGGTTTAGGAGTGTGGAAATCTCGCGTACAGACATATGACACAAGTGACACACAATCACCTTATCACTTTCGAAGTCCGTGGATTCCGCAGAACACCCCATCCTGCCCTCTAACGATGTGTAATGACTACTGAGCGCTGACGTGGAGTACCTGGCAGTAGGTGGCAGCACAATGCACCTAATATGAAAAACTATGTTTTTGGGGGTATCCGGATTCTTTTGATCACATACTGTATTTTGTACCTCTACTGCCACCTACTGAACGATGTATGAGTTATGAAATTTCAGACCAGCTGTTTGACTAGACTGGAGAAATTTGTAGCGAAATGCAGTAACACTTGTACACTTTGGTACAGATAGTTGAGACTTACCCTAAACATAAAAAACGTAATGTATTGCGCATGAATAGTCAGAAACCACCATTACTTTATGATTACTGGCAGCAGTTACTTCCTTATATCTATAAGTATGCATACAAAGCGCTATTATGTGGAATGAGCACATAAAATTAATCATGGGTAAGGCAAATGCCAGACTGAGATTAATTGCAAGAATCCTCAGGAAGTGTGGTCTGTCAACAAAGGAAGTAGTTTATGAACACTCGTATGACCAATGATCTTCCTTGTCATTCTGGGATTCGAACCAGTTTCGACTGAAAGAGGACAATGAGAAGATCGAAAGAACAGGAGCATGTTTTGTTACAGGTCCATTTAGTAAGTGCGAAGGTGACATGGAGATGCTCGGCCAACTCCAGTGGTAGAAGCTGCAACAGAGGTGTTCTGCACCAACGTGCAGTCTATTGTTAAAGTTCCAAGAGCGTACTTTCCTAGAAGAATCGATTAATGTATTGTTTTCTCCTATGTATATCTTGTGAGAAGACCATGAAGATGAAACTATATAGATCTGAGCTCACACGATGGCTTACCAGTAATCGATCTGCTCGCAATCTACACTCATGCTCATAAATTAAGGATAATGCTGATACATGGAGAAACAACGCTCTGGTGGGCGGATTGCGGATTTAAATCACCTCGGTGTATGACCATGCAGTGCATCTGACCTGCAGTCATTGCACGGTGGCGCTGGCAGCAGTCCACATATGCAGAGGTGCGTTGGTGTGTGTCAGAGTACGGTGCAGCGAGGAAGTGTGAAGACGTTTTCAGACGTGCTAATGGTGACTGTGTCTTGAAAATGGCTCAAAGAACACATATTGATGACGTTATGAGGGGTAGATTACTAGGGCAACTAGAGGCTGGTCAAATGTAGCAGGTCATAGCACGAGCCCTCCATGTGCAACAAAGTGTGATCTCAAGATTATGGCGACGATTCCAGCAGGCAGGAAACATGTCCAGGCGCTACATTACAGGACGTTCACAGTGTACAACACCGCAAGAAGACCGATATCTCACTATCAGTGCCTGCAGACGGCCACAGAGTACTGGAGGTAGCCTTGCTCGGGACCTTACCACAGCCACTGGAACAGTTATCTCCAGACACACAGTCTACAGACGACTGAACAGACATGGTATATTCGCCCAGAGACCTGCAAGGTGCATTCCACTGACCCCTGGTCACAGGAGAGCCCGTTAAGTCAGTGGAACAGTGGAACAGTGGTCCCAGGTTATGTTCACGGACGAGTCCAGGTAGAATTTGAACAGTGATTCTCGCCAGGTTTTCATCTGGCGTGAACCAGGAACCACATATAAACTCCTTAATGTCCTTGAAAGGGACCTGTATCGAGGTCATGGTTTGATGGTGTGGGGTGGGATTACGATTGGTGCACGTACAACCCTGCATGTCTTTGACAGAGGACCTGTAACAGGTCAGGTGTATCGGGACATCATTTTGCACCAGTATGTCCTCCTTTTTCAGAGGTGCAGTGGGTCCCACCTTCCTCCTGATGGATGATAACGCATGCCCCCACCAAGCTGCCATCGTGGACGAATACCTTGAAACAGAAGATATCAGGCGAATGGAGTGGCCCGCCTGTTCTCCATACCTAAACCCCATCGAGCACGTCTGGGATGCTCCCGGTCAATGTATCGCTGCACGTCCCCTAGGACACTTCAGGAGCTCCGACAGGCACTGGTGCAAAAATGGGAGGATATACACCAGCAGCTGCTCGACCACCTGATCCAGAGTGTGCCAACCCATTGTGCGGCCTGTGTATGTGTGCATGGTGATCATATCCCACATGCACAGGAAACAGCAGCATTTTGTAGTACTTGTATTTCGGGACAGTTTTCTCAACTACATGGACTACAGATCTATGTCGTGTGTGTTCCCTATGTGCCTATGCTGTTGGCGCCAATTTTGTGTAGTGGCATATTGTGTCGCACCACATTCTGCAATTATCCTTAATTTTTTGAGCATAAGTGTATTTGATTCTGGTACATGAAAAGGGTAAAGTGATGGTGGTACACAAAGTACCCTCCGCCGCATATTGCAAGGCAGCTTGCAGAGTGTAGATACAGAGGTCGTAATATTTAGGCTCAGCAGTATATGTATGAAAATCTTGTCACTTAATGACATATCCTTGTACAGTCCTCGCTACTCTTAACACATGCATTATATCACTTCTACCAACCAGTGTAACATTTTGATTTGCTCTTTCCGACTATGTAATAGCCAGTTCTGTACACTCAGTGGTTTAGGAACGTTAATTTTTTGTCGGTTCATCCTCAGTCTCCCAGACAGAGGATGTGGACATACTGACCAGCACTGCTGTAGTAGAAGGGCATGCAGTGGCAGAGGCGTGCGATGGCATCAGCGCGGCACTGGGCCAGGCAGTTGGCAGCACTGTAGCTGGAGAAGAGCTGCAGGTGGCGCTCCTCGGGGAAGACGCAGCCGCGCACCTGCGGCGCCACCGACTGCACTGCGCGCGTGCAATATGACAACGTGGCCGACAGCCGCAGCAGCAGCTCGCGGCCCGGGGGCAGCACCTTCTCCAGCAGCGACTCCTCAGGGAAGTCATCCGGCCCATGCACCAGCATCTGGACAGACCACATCAGCAGCGCTCGCTGCACATAAACAAGGTGGGCTTGCTGGTGCTGCGTACAGTGGCAAGGGGCAGTGTGCTGTGTCTGACCATCGTGAATAACTTGAGCATTTAGTGTTACAAACTACTTTAGGTATAGCCAAGGCACTTAACCAATGTAGTTGTTCATTAGTGTTGGTATAAAGCTAACACAACAAGTGTTACATTAAGTTGCGATTTTCACTGAGGAAATACAATATGTCATACCACATGTTATATGACTTGCGATACAATGCATAAATAACCCACATTGGTACAGCAAGTAGAAACTTACTCGAAGGAACTTAATTAGCCCGTGCTGGGAAGACAGCCATACAGAACTGATAGAATTACCTGCCATACTGCTCAGCGCAATACAAAGTGCAGCTTGCTCCATACAGCTGCATCACACTATACATGGGGCAGGAAATTTAGTCATCTGATGTGCCTCAAAAGGACTGCTTTATTTAGTTGAAGCAATGTCACATCCATCTCTGTAGTTGCTTATTCAGTAAAACTTTTACTGTCCGTGTAAGAAATTAAAGACCACTGTTTTGGCAGTTGCACGTGTTCTCTGCTATGCAATCTTTTCCATTCAATTTTGAGGAAACTGTTTGGCATAAAAAATGATTTTTTTAATCTAATAGTCTGCTGCCACAGCTTGATAATCCTTTCGCTGTTGCCCACAGTTATTGTGATACTTTGTAATTAAGTAATACATACCAAACAGTTTTAAAAGCTTTGCAGCAAAAAATGTAGTCGCTGGTCAATTTATGTTTGGTGCATTGTAGGTGATACTATGCTGTATGCCAAATGCAGCTAACATTTCGAAATTCTTTTTAATGCTCGAAGGAGAATCATACCTCTTTTCTGTGTTGACTAGATGTATGGCATACTTGGAAGTTGTTTGTGACGAGGCAGAAAGCGATGTGCCACACCTGCTGTGTCCTGTTGTTTGTCGTATCACTCATGTGAGAATACGAGTGTCACAGAGGTAATCGTCCTGTGCATGACCTCAATTGCAACATGTCGCATTGCATCTCACATCACCTCAATCATAACCATGCGTTAAGACACGAAAACAATAGTTTTCTGAATATATAAATTTGACACAACTTTTTCGAGATGTGTTGAGTTTCACTTACTTTTTATTCAGTAATCAGTTCCAGGAAGAAATAGGTGAAGTTGCGATGGGGAGCCCCTGTCACTTTTTACTGCCAATATGTTTATGGAAGATTTTGAGTAATGTCCCCTTGGTGGCTTTCAAATCTGCATGCTTTTACAGATGTGAAGACAATGTTTTTATTGTCTGTCTTCATGGAAGTGAGAATTTAAATGGATGTTTAGAATATCTGACTTCAATCCAACCGAATATTCAATGCACGATGGAAGTGGAAAAAGGTGGCTGCCTTCCCTTCCTTGATGTGTTGGCCAAATGGAAGGCTGGTGGTACATCGAGACAAGCCATTTATAGGAAGCCAACTCATAATGATTTGTATCCTCACTCTGATGGTTTTCACCATTGTGCTCTGTGTGAAGGGGTTCTCGTTCCTTATTTCATAAGACCACGTCATCTCAGGCCCTGAAAGTTTGCCAGCTGAGTTAGCCCACCTTGAAGTCACCTTTCATCAGTATGGTTATAGTGAAAGACACATTTGCTGTGCATTACAATGTTGACCAACCGTGCATCGGGTGAGTGGTGATAATAATACAGAGGTGAAACGAAAGTGTATGGTCTTTTTGCCTCATGGAGAATTTCAAACAGGGTTGGCCGAACTGTGTGAAAATATGATGTGCAAATTGTGTCTCGACCACCGTCTTAGCTTAGGCCCTTTTAGGACCTGTAAGGACGATCTCGGTTGCTTAAGGTGGGTATCGACCATATCTTTTGCAGTTGTGGCATGTCACACGTTGGTCAGACCATTAGGTCCATTGAAGACCAGTGTATTGAACATAAGTGTCACACATGCTTAAAACAGCCGAGCAAGTCTGCTATTCCAGAACGTTTCCTTAGCACTAGTTATCCTGTGGTGTATAACAATATGGAGATTTTGGTATGAACTTCTATTGGGATAATGTTACGAAGGAAGCAGTTAAGATTAAATTATCAGGTGATGTTACAAACAGAGATGGAAGTTTGTTTTAAATCTTCTTGGAATCCTGTTCTCTCCCCAATCAAACAGAGGGATGGGTTACTGCTACCTCACCCTTGGGCGATTAATATTCACAATCGCTAACTAAAATGGTCATCTTTGGTTGTGTGGTGGCGTTTCTTTGGTTGTGTGTTCGCGTTAGTGTTTGCAGGGTGCGCGCTTGTGTGTGTGTGTGTGTGTGTGTGTGTGTGTGTGCGCACGCGCGCGCATTTTGCCTTTCAGCATATGCCCCACATAGTGAGATTTTAATTTCCTTGCTGAGCGCTCTCTCACTGCATATGTGCCTTGAATATAACCTGCAGAAATATTGTGGGTTGCCGAGGGTTCAAAAAAAAATGGTTCAAATCGCTATGAGCAGTATGGGACTTAACATCTTTACCGAGCGAGGTGGCGCAGTGGTTAGACACTGGACTCGCATTCGGAAGGACGACGGTTCAATCCCGCGTCCGGCCATCCTGATTTAGGTTTTCCGTGATTTCCCTAAATCACTCCAGGCAAATGCCGGGATGGTTCCTCTGAAAGGGCACGGCCGACTTCCTTCTCCATCCTTCCCTATTCCGATGAGACCGATGACCACGCTGTCTGGTCTCCTTCCCCAAACCAACCAACCAACTTAACATCTTAGGTCATCAGTCCCCTAGAACTTAGAACTACTTAAACCTATCTAACCTAAGGACATCACACACATCCATGCCCGAGGCAGGATTCGAACCTGCGACCGTTGCAGTCCCGCGGTTCCGGACTGCAGCGCCTAGACCGCACGGCCACCGCGGCCGGCGCCGAGGGTTCACCAGGCTGCAGTCGGGTAAGTTTTTTCAATATACATATTCATCTAGCGAGTCAGTGACAGAAACAGTGGCCCGATGTAACACCCCAGTGTTGCCATTTAGAGCTTGCGCAAAATTACTTGGTCTGTGTGCTGAAAGGCATTCTTATTCTCAGCGCTGGGCGAGTTCACCGCCTCTGTTCCAAAGGTGCAGCGTCGCCTGTTGCGCTGTGTGTCCCATCCATTACGAACGTAACATCCTCTGCCTTCCCTGGATACACTGTGGGAATGGAGGCTTGCACACCGAGTGCACTGCAGAGTTTCTCAAATGATTTTAAAGAAATCATTCATCATGATGAACTACCTATCATTTCGCTAACGGTCATAGTTACTGCGATGTTTCTATATTTTTAGTCAGTTACTGGGCGAAATTCGAATAGTTTGTAACGAAAAATAGGGGTCGCGATGAATTTGAATCTGTTGCATATTTGCTCACAGATGGTTACATGCAAAATGGAGCTAGCACATTGAATTTCTCTTTAAACTTGAGACGAGATCTTATGTATATCACCACTGTAGAGCAAATGGATTGTATGTAGTGGGCCCGCTTCCGATCGTGTGCGCAAACGATAGGGTGGAAGTGAAATGTTCGTATCATTCCCCATGTCTCATAAACGGTTAAATACGGAAGCGAATTTTTGGCAAGTGAATGACTGCAAAGCGGAGAGCATTTTGCCGCATGGCTGACTTTATCTACTCCGATATATGAGTGACTAAGGATTTTTTCAATAAAATAATATGAATTTTTGAAGGGCCATCGATAGCTGGTAAAATGGGAATTAGTATGTATTTGTAACAATATAATTGAAGGAATCACTTTTGTTTCTATAGCAAGCACAAGCTTTTCGTGTGTGCAATATTCGATAAAGAGTGACTACAGATTTTTTTAGTGAAATACGTACAGTAATTCTTCGATGGGCTATCGATAGCTGGTGAAATGAGGATTAGTATCTGTTTGTAACAACATAAATGAAGGAATCACACTTTTATTTTTATACCGAGAATGAGCTTCTCAAAAAGTATTTGCTTACGTCTCGTCAACTGTGTGATTAATAGTAGACTGTTCATGGATTCTGTCGCAACTACAACTCCATTAGCATGTTAATGAAGTGAAATTGCGCCCAACACCTCTGTTTTGGGAAAAGAAGCTAATTTTAACATGGCAACAAGAGAAAGAAAAAAAAGGTCTACGAGACAGGTAAAAATAAATGACTCCCTCTATTGCAACTTCTGTGTGATTCTGTACCCACTACGCTTTCAGTAATAAACGATTGACTTGTCGAATTATTTGTCGTACTGCAATAACCTGTTAATTCATTCATTTGCACACTTGCTAGCTGAAGCTAGCGATTTTGATTGATTTTGATATGTTTGTAGCGATATTAGTCTTTGTGCGTTTTTAACCCTTGTATCCCCATGCCAACCCGGTTCAATCAATACGTTATAAACAGGATTCGCGTGCAAACACAACCGCCAATCTGTGAGGGTCCCTGAATGCTGTTTTGAGTCACTGAATGATACCGAAAACTAGCCTTCGGCGTTACTGAAACTTGCAGAAGTATGCATTTCGTTCACATGACGCATTTCTGACGTAGGGCATGTTTGCCGCAGTAGAGATTATGTCATAAGCCACCATAATAAAAGAAGCCACGTCAGTGGAAGGCGGGCTATCGTGGACAGTTCTGGAGAGTCTTCAGTTAGTCTAGTTACTAGCACAGTGACTGTCATGATTAGATTCTAGTAAGAGTGGTGTAATCACCGAGATGTAACCGCATGTGTTTTATTTATTGACGTTGCAATTTTAATGGCGAGCAGAATAGGGATGAGTCAATAAGAGTGTTGTTTCAACAGTTGCGTTAAATACTGTCCATTCTTACGATAGTCTGTAAATAAGAAGGCAGCTGCATGACGCGTTCTACGGAGATATGCTCCACGTCAAAATTACGTCATACGGATCAAATGCATATTTCTACAGTTTCCAGCAATGTCGATGGTCAATTCTGAGTATCATTCAGACGATCAAAACAGCATTCAGGGACCCTCACAGATTGGCGGTTGTGTTTGAAAGCAAATCCTGTTTATAACGTATTGATTGAACCGGGTTGGCATGGGGACAAAAGGGTTAAAAGCGCACAAAGACGAAAATCACTACAAACATATAAATATCAGAGTGTCTTGTTCATATATAGCGTGATTCAACTGCCCCTACCCGTGCCCCGTAATTCTATATCAACAACACGCGATATTTTCATATGCTCTCGTTCGCCACGCGCAAACTATTAGTTCTACAGACAAAACTGAAGAAAACCTTTTTGTAGGAAATTTAACGTAAGATTTATAGTATGTTGTTCGTGACACTCCTCCTTACCACTGTAAAAAAAATTCCGACTATACAAACTAGTCCTGATATTCGACCTTTCTTGTTCTCTACTGACTGGACTATTACGTCCCCAGTTATCTCATTGACATTATTAGTTTAAACGTGCCTCTGAGGGTAATGAAAGAAAAGAGACTTTGGTAAACGTTAAGATAAAGCTAATTACTTTGGCAATTCGATCCGGACTTAACCCTTATAAGCACTTTAGTTTCCTGGTCAGAAGGCCTGACGAATACAATGAAGTAATTGTTTATTGCATAACGTTAAAATTCAGTAAATTGTTAGGTAAAATTTACACAAATGTCAGTCTTACAATATGTAAAAGCTGGACTAAGTCGATAGTGTAACAAGGCCAGTCAATGAGGACCAAAAACGCTAGAGTGTGTGAAATAATTTGTGCAGTCGCAAATTTTTGTGCAGTAGTGCTGAGTGTGGATGCGTTTCAGCTTCAGTTTTGTACGTTTTTCTTGAATCACGACCGTGTGTGGCCCCGTTCCAGACCACCCACGAAGGAAAAATCCTGGCAGTACCGGAAATCGATCCTGGATCCGGACAAGACAGTCAATCACGCTGATCACTTTTTTATCTCATTTTGTTCGTTATTGTTCGTTACATTTGTTCGGGGCGGACGTCCCATGACACTCGTTGAAGTTCATTGTTGATGCAGTCACTCCTTCTTATTACAGAGGGCAGCTAACCCTCTGACCGAACACGCTGAGTGTATATACACACAACAAAAATTTTTTTTTGCATCACCCCGGTTCCCAGAACTCCTGAAGATAGACGTTGACTGTGGATATTGTATTACAGACACAGTTCCTTTGACTGTTCAGATATGTCACTAAACCCGACCAAAGATTTAAACAACCATGCATGAGCAGCGCCTACTAGACGGAGGGGGTCTGACAACTGGCCAATTCCAGTGATTCCACCAGAAAGGAGTTACACGGCTCTCGTAGTCTGTAGTTAACTATGCCTACACGGTCAATACCGCGGTTCGATCACATCCCCAATTTTACTTTGTGCCAGGAAGGGCTCTCAACAAGGGAAGTGTCCAGGCCCCTCAGAGTGAATCAAAGCATGGAGGAGATACAGATAGACAGGAACTGTCGATGACGTACCTCGCTCAGGCCGCCCATGGGCTACTACTGCAGTGGATGACCGCTGCCTATGGATTACAGCTCGGAGGAACCCTGACAGCAACGCCACCATGTTGAATAACGCTTTTCGTGCAGCCATAGGACGTCGTGTTGCGACTCAAAATGTGCGCAATAGGCTGCATGATGCACAACTTCACTCCTGACATCCATGGGGAGGTCCATCTTTGCAACCAAGACACCATGCAGCGCGGTACAGATGACCCCAGCAGCATGCTGAATGGACCGCTCAAGATTGGCATCACGTTCTCTTCACCGATGAATGTCGCATAGCCTTCAACCAGACAATCGTAGGAGACGTGTTGGAAGGCAATCCGGTCATGCTGAACGCCTTAGACACACAGTCCAGCGAGCACAGCAAGGTGGAGGTTCCTTGTTGTTTTGGGGTGGCATTATGTGGGGCCGACGTACGCCGCTGGTGGTCTTGGAAGGTGCCATAACGGCTGTACGATACGTGAATACCTTCCTCCGACTGATAGCTGAATCATATTGGCAGCATATTAGCGAGGCATTCGACTTCATGGAAGACAATTCGCACCCCCATCGTCCACATCTTGTGAATGACGTCCTTTAGGATAACGACATCGCTCGACTAGTGGCCAGCATATTCTCCAGACATGAAAGCTACCGAACATGCCTGGGAGAAATTGAAAAGAGCTGTTTATGGACGACGTGACCCACCAACCACTCTGAGGGATCTATGCCGAGTCGCCATTGAGTGGGACAATCTGGACCAACAGTGCCTTGATGAACTTGTGGATAGTGTGCCATGGCGAATACAGGCATGCATCAATGAAAGAAGACATGCTACTAAGTATTAGAGGTACTGGTCTGTACAGCAATCTGTATCACCACCTCTGAAGGTCTCACTGTATGTTGGATCAACATGCAATGTGTTGTTTTCATGAGCAATAGAAAGGGCGGAAATGATGTTTATTTTGATCTCTATTCCAATATCCACACTGGTTCCGGAACTCTCGGAACCAAGGTGATGCGAAACTTTTTTCTGATGTGTTTGTATCGAAATGGGATGTTGACTGACAAGTCGTTGGAAGTCCTCCTGATGCATATCGTTCCAAATTCTGCCCAACTGGCGTATTGGCTCGTCAAAGTCCCAAGCTGGTTTTACAGCCCTGCCCATAATGTTCCAAACGTTCTCAGTTGGGGAGAGATCTGGCAACCTTGCTGGTCAAGGCAGGGCTTGGCAAGCACGTATATAAGCAATATTAACTGCCACCGTCTATGGGGGGGGGGCGGAGCATAATCGTGCTGAAATATAACGATGGTTTGCCATGAAGGGCAACAAAATGGGGCATAGAATATTGTCGACGCACTGTTGTGCTGTAAGGGTGCATCAGATAACAACCAACGGAGTTCTGCGATGAAATGGCACCCACACCATCACACCTGGTTGTGGGGCTGTGTGGCAGGCGACAGTCAGGTGGGTGTCCCACTGCTGTCTAGGCTGTCTCCAGACATGTGAGCTCAATTTGAAGCGTGATTCAGCACTGAAGACAATTCTACCCCCGTCAATGAGATTCGAGACTGAATGTGCTGAACATCACTGCAAACGGGCTCTTTGGTGTACAGAGGTTGGTAGTCAGCGCAAGTGGCGCCTTGATCTCACTGAAGCACCCACTGCACATCAGATCGGTGGTAATAACGAATCCAGGGCTTTGAGTACCTCGGTCCTCAAATTCTGTCACCTCTCTAGATCGACCACTTCCTTCTTGACACTGTGTTCGATCATGGTACACCCATTCCTGCCAACATCGTCAAATGGTGGCATCCCCCTACTCAAATGTCGAGCGTTTCGCCGATTTCTCCAACCGGCTTCTTTGAGCCCAAGTAACGTCCTCTCTCAAATGCTGACATCTGTGTATACTGTTCACGCTCCTGTCTGTAAGGCATAATGTCCAGCTGAGTGCACAAAATGAAATAGTCAGTCTTTGCGCTGTGGCATCGACCTGTCCCCTGTTTAATATCCCTGCCACCTGTGTAGTGAAACTTCGCAACATGTACCCTGTTTACTATACCTGCCACCTGCGTGGTGAAATTGCGCTGCAGAGTCACACATTGATCCATCAGCTGCCAAAGTTTTCAGTTTTGTATTTTCAGTCGACACTTGTATGAATATCAGTTTGTGACCATTGTACATAAGTCCGTCGAGATTCGTCTTTTTTTGTCTTAAACTGTATTTGCCTTTCTTCCTCAAACAATCTAAAGCAACTGTTGTCTACTACTATGATGTATTGTTGTGATGTACGAGGTGCAGTCATAAAGTGTTAATTATTATGTCGAAAATCTATCGGATTGGGGAACGATGGAGAAGGAAAGTGGGCGTGCCCTTTCGAAGGAACCATCCCTGCATTTTCCTTAAGCAATTTAGGGAAATCATGGAAAACCTAAATCAGGATGGCTGGATGCAGGTTTGAACCGTCATCCTCCCGAATACATCTCCAGTGTGCTAACCACTGTGCCATCCTGCTCAGTGCACCGTTTTGATAAAAGGAGTTTCATGTGGCAATTCGTTTTCTGCACTCGACGTGGATAATGCAACAACAATCGATGCTGAGTTAGTAGAAGTGTACGGCAATAATGCACTATCATATAACACAGTGGTTAGCTGGTGCGGATATAAACAAGTGTGGATGACAAGAAAATGTAGTGGCAAACCATCTAACTGTGAATCTGTCCTCATGCGTGGAGACAGACTTAACACCATTGAGGCGACAGTGGAGAAAGTGAAAATCAGTAATGGATCGGTTTCCTACATTCAGTACGAAATTTCGAACATGTAAAACTGTTGCCAACCGCTGCATTCTGCAACTGCTCACACTTACGCAGTAAGTCAACTGGACTGAGGTACCAGCGGAAATGTTGCAGTGTGACACACCAGTCACACACACTTCTCACACCTACTGCTGTAGTATCCTCACAGCCGATTACAGTACTGGTGCACTGATCGCTACCAATATTGCAATGGTCTTATAGCAAGCCATCACACAAGGCGATAATTCAGCGTTAAGCCAACCACCACTAGCTGATATTATAGCTGACAGCAGAACACTCTCTCACCAAGGCATTATTTATATATGATTAGTCAGCATTAGGTGTAGAGTTGCCTTACTCTGTAACCTTCCACCATTTGGCACACACCATTCAACTGAGCCACATGGTCACTGTACTCAGACAGCTGTCATGTGATGCATTTGGCATTGATTGGGACTGAGCTGTTCAGCCCCATGCGGCTGGATAATCTATCCATTAGCCGGCCGGGGTGGCCGAGCGGTTCTAGGCGCTACAGTCTGGAACCGCGCGACCACTACGGTCGCAGGTTCGAATCCTGCCTCGGGCATGGATATGTGTGATGTCCTTAGGTTAGTTAGGTTTAGGTAGTTCTAAGTTCTAGGGGACTGATGACTTTAGAAGTTAAGTCCCATAGTGCTCAGAGCCAATCTATCCATTCAGAATCTGCTGGGAAGCTGTTATTGGTTAATCGGCTGCTGGTTGTGCACTGTGGTCTGGGGTTCAGTATTACCTGTGCCTCCCTGACTCAAATGCCCCAGGCATGGGAACAAAAGGGCTAAAAGCGCACAAAGACGAAAATCACTACAAACATATAAATGTCAGTGTGTCTTGTTCATGTATAGCGTGATTCAGCTGCCCCTACCTGTGCCTCGTAATTCTATATCAACAACATGCGATATTTTCATATGCTCTCGTTCGCCACGCGCAAACTATTAGTTCTACAGACAAAAATGAAGAAAACCTTTTTGTAGGAAATTTAACGTAAGATTTATAGTATGTTGTTCGTGACACTCCTACTTACCACTGTAAAAAAAATTCCGACTATACAAACTATTCCCGATATTCGACCTTTCTTGTTCTCTACTGACTGGACTATTACGTCCCCAGTTATCTCGTTGACATTATTAGTTTAAACGTGCCTCTGAGGGTAATGAAAGAAAAGAGACTTTGGTAAACGTTAAGATAAAGCTAGTTACTTTGGCAATTCGATCCGGATTTAACCCTTATAAGTACTTTAGTTTCCTGGTCAGAAGGCCTGACGAATACAATGAAGTAATTGTTTATTGCATAACGTTAAAATTCAGTAAATTGTTAGGTAAAATTTACACAAATGTCAGTCTTACAATATGTAAAAGCTGGACTAAGTCGATAGCGTAACAAGGCCAGTCAATGAGGACCAAAAACGCTAGAGTGTGTGAAATAATTTGTGCAGTCGCAAATTTTTGTGCAGTAGTGCTGAGTGTGGATGCGTTTCAGCTTCAGTTTTGTACGTTTTTCTTGAATCACGACCGTGTGTGGCCCCGTTCCAGACCACCCACGAAGGAAAAATCCTGGCAGTACCGGGAATCGATCCTGGATCCGGACAAGACAGTCAATCACGCTGATCACTTTTTTATCTCATTTTGTTCGTTATTGTTCGTTACATTTGTTCGGGGCGGACGTCCCATGACACTCGTTGAAGTTCATTGTTGATGCAGTCACTTCTTCTTATTACAGAGGGCAGCTAACCCTCTGACCGAACACGCTGAGTGTATATACACACATCAAAAATTTTTTTTGCATCACCCCGGTTCCCAGAACTCCTGAAGATAGACGTTGACTGTGGATATTGTATTACAGACACAGTTCCTTTGACTGTTCAGAGATGTCACTAAACCCGGCCAAAGATTTAAACAACCATGCATGAGCAGCGCCTACTAGACGGAGGGGGTCTGACAACTGGCCAATTCCAGTGATTCCACCAGAAAGGAGTTACACGGCTCTCGTAGTCTGTAGTTAACTATGCCTACACGGTCAATACCGCGGTTCGATCACATCCCCAATTTTACTTTGTGCCAGGAAGGGCTCTCAACAAGGGAAGTGTCCAGGCCCCTCAGAGTGAATCAAAGCATGGAGGAGATACAGATAGACAGGAACTGTCGATGACGTACCTCGCTCAGGCCGCCCATGGGCTACTACTGCAGTGGATGACCGCTGCCTATGGATTACAGCTCGGAGGAACCCTGACAGCAATGCCACCATGTTGAATAACGCTTTTCGTGCAGCCATAGGACGTCGTGTTGCGACTCAAAATGTGCGCAATAGGCTGCATGATGCACAACTTCACTCCTGACATCCATGGGGAGGTCCATCTTTGCAACCAAGACACCATGCAGCGCGGTACAGATGACCCCAGCAGCATGCTGAATGGACCGCTCAAGATTGGCATCACGTTCTCTTCACCGATGAATGTCGCATAGCCTTCAACCAGACAATCGTAGGAGACGTGTTGGAAGGCAATCCGGTCATGCTGAACGCCTTAGACACACAGTCCAGCGAGCACAGCAAGGTGGAGGTTCCTTGTTGTTTTGGGGTGGCATTATGTGGGGCCGACGTACGCCGCTGGTGGTCTTGGAAGGCGCCATAACGGTTGTACGATACGTGAATACCTTCCTCCGACTGATAGCTGAATCATATTGGCAGCATATTAGCGAGGCATTCGACTTCATGGAAGACAATTCGCACCCCCATCGTCCACATCTTGTGAATGACGTCCTTTAGGATAACGACATCGCTCGACTAGTGGCCAGCATATTCTCCAGACATGAAAGCTACCGAACATGCCTGGGAGAAATTGAAAAGAGCTGTTTATGGACGACGTGACCCACCAACCACTCTGAGGGATCTATGCCGAGTCGCCATTGAGTGGGACAATCTGGACCAACAGTGCCTTGATGAACTTGTGGATAGTGTGCCATGGCGAATACAGGCATGCATCAATGAAAGAAGACATGCTACTAAGTATTAGAGGTACTGGTCTGTACAGCAATCTGTATCACCACCTCTGAAGGTCTCACTGTATGTTGGATCAACATGCAATGTGTTGTTTTCATGAGCAATAGAAAGGGCGGAAATGATGTTTATTTTGATCTCTATTCCAATATCCACACTGGTTCCGGAACTCTCGGAACCAAGGTGATGCGAAACTTTTTTCTGATGTGTTTGTATCGAAATGGGATGTTGACTGACAAGTCGTTGGAAGTCCTCCTGATGCATATCGTTCCAAATTCTGCCCAACTGGCGTATTGGCTCGTCAAAGTCCCAAGCTGGTTTTACAGCCCTGCCCATATTGTTCCAAACGTTCTCAGTTGGGGAGAGATCTGGCAACCTTGCTGGTCAAGGCAGGGCTTGGCAAGCACGTATATAAGCAATATTAACTGCCACCGTCTATGGGGGGGGGGGGGGGGGGGGGGCGGAGCATAATCGTGCTGAAATATAACGATGGTTTGCCATGAAGGGCAACAAAATGGGGCATAGAATATTGTCGACGCACTGTTGTGCTGTAAGGGTGCATCAGATAACAACCAACGGAGTTCTGCGATGAAATGGCACCCACACCATCACACCTGGTTGTGGGGCTGTGTGGCAGGCGACAGTCAGGTGGGTGTCCCACTGCTGTCTAGGCTGTCTCCAGACATGTGAGCTCAATTTGAAGCGTGATTCAGCACTGAAGACAATTCTACCCCCATCAATGAGATTCGAGACTGAATGTGCTGAACATCACTGCAAACGGGCTCTTTGGTGTACAGAGGTTGGTAGTCAGCGCAAGTGGCGCCTTGATCTCACTGAAGCACCCACTGCACGTCAGATCGGTGGTAATAACGAATCCAGGGCTTTGAGTACCTCGGTCCTCAAATTCTGTCACCTCTCTAGATCGACCACTTCCTTCTTGACACTGTGTTCGATCATGGTACACCCATTCCTGCCAACATCGTCAAATGGTGGCATCCCCCTACTCAAATGTCGAGCGTTTCGCCGATTTCTCCAACCGGCTTCTTTGAGCCCAAGTAACGTCCTCTCTCAAATGCTGACATCTGTGTATACTGTTCACGCTCCTGTCTGTAAGGCATAATGTCCAGCTGAGTGCACAAAATGAAATAGTCAGTCTTTGCGCTGTGGCATCGACCTGTCCCCTGTTTAATATCCCTGCCACCTGTGTAGTGAAACTTCGCAACATGTACCCTGTTTACTATACCTGCCACCTGTGTGGTGAAATTGCGCTGCAGAGTCACACATTGATCCATCAGCTGCCAAAGTTTTCAGTTTTGTATTTTCAGTCGACACTTGTATGAATATCAGTTTGTGACCATTGTACATAAGTCCGTCGAGATTCGTCTTTTTTTGTCTTAAACTGTATTTGCCTTTCTTCCTCAAACAATCTAAAGCAACTGTTGTCTACTACTATGATGTATTGTTGTGATGTACGAGGTGCAGTCATAAAGTGTTAATTATTATGTCGAAAATCTATCGGATTGGGGAACGATGGAGAAGGAAAGTGGGCGTGCCCTTTCGAAGGAACCATCCCGGCATTTTCCTTAAGCAATTTAGGGAAATCATGGAAAACCTAAATCAGGATGGCTGGATGCAGGTTTGAACCGTCATCCTCCCGAATACATCTCCAGTGTGCTAACCACTGTGCCATCCTGCTCAGTGCATCGTTTTGATAAAAGGAGTTTCATGTGGCAATTCGTTTTCTGCACTCGACGTGGATAATGCAACAACAATCGATGCTGAGTTAGTAGAAGTGTACGGCAATAATGCACTATCATATAACACAGTGGTTAGCTGGTGCGGATATAAACAAGTGTGGATGACAAGAAAATGTAGTGGCAAACCATCTAACTGTGAATCTGTCCTCATGCGTGGAGACAGACTTAACACCATTGAGGCGACAGTGGAGAAAGTGAAAATCAGTAATGGATCGGTTTCCAACATTC
Source organism: Schistocerca americana (assembly GCF_021461395.2). Taxonomy (NCBI): domain Eukaryota; kingdom Metazoa; phylum Arthropoda; class Insecta; order Orthoptera; family Acrididae; genus Schistocerca; species Schistocerca americana. The sequence continues at coordinate 257,890,920 of NC_060120.1, forward strand.
AGTACGAAATTTCGAACATGTAAAACTGTTGCCAACCGCTGCATTCTGCAACTGCTCACACTTACGCAGTAAGTCAACTGGACTGAGGTACCAGCGGAAATGTTGCAGTGTGACACACCAGTCACACACACTTCTCACACCTACTGCTGTAGTATCCTCACAGCCGATTACAGTACTGGTGCACTGATCGCTACCAATATTGCAATGGTCTTATAGCAAGCCATCACACAAGGCGATAATTCAGCGTTAAGCCAACCACCACTAGCTGATATTATAGCTGACAGCAGAACACTCTCTCACCAAGGCATTATTTATATATGATTAGTCAGCATTAGGTGTAGAGTTGCCTTACTCTGTAACCTTCCACCATTTGGCACACACCATTCAACTGAGCCACATGGTCACTGTACTCAGACAGCTGTCATGTGATGCATTTGGCATTGATTGGGACTGAGCTGTTCAGCCCCATGCGGCTGGATAATCTATCCATTAGCCGGCCGGGGTGGCCGAGCGGTTCTAGGCGCTACAGTCTGGAACCGCGCGACCACTACGGTCGCAGGTTCGAATCCTGCCTCGGGCATGGATATGTGTGATGTCCTTAGGTTAGTTAGGTTTAGGTAGTTCTAAGTTCTAGGGGACTGATGACTTTAGAAGTTAAGTCCCATAGTGCTCAGAGCCAATCTATCCATTCAGAATCTGCTGGGAAGCTGTTATTGGTTAATCGGCTGCTGGTTGTGCACTGTGGTCTGGGGTTCAGTATTACCTGTGCCTCCCTGACTCAAATGCCCCAGGCATGGGAACAAAAGGGCTAAAAGCGCACAAAGACGAAAATCACTACAAACATATAAATGTCAGAGTGTCTTGTTCATGTATAGCGTAATTCAGCTGCCCCTACCTGTGCCCCGTAATTCTATATCAACAACATGCGATATTTTCATATGCTCTCGTTCGCCACGCGCAAACTATTAGTTCTACAGACAAAAATGAAGAAAACCTTTTTGTAGGAAATTTAACGTAAGATTTATAGTATGTTGTTCGTGACACTCCTACTTACCACTGTAAAAAAAATTCCGACTATACAAACTATTCCCGATATTCGACCTTTCTTGTTCTCTACTGACTGGACTATTACGTCCCCAGTTATCTCGTTGACATTATTAGTTTAAACGTGCCTCTGAGGGTAATGAAAGAAAAGAGACTTTGGTAAACGTTAAGATAAAGCTAGTTACTTTGGCAATTCGATCCGGATTTAACCCTTATAAGTACTTTAGTTTCCTGGTCAGAAGGCCTGACGAATACAATGAAGTAATTGTTTATTGCATAACGTTAAAATTCAGTAAATTGTTAGGTAAAATTTACACAAATGTCAGTCTTACAATATGTAAAAGCTGGACTAAGTCGATAGTGTAACAAGGCCAGTCAATGAGGACCAAAAACGCTAGAGTGTGTGAAATAATTTGTGCAGTCGCAAATTTTTGTGCAGTAGTGCTGAGTGTGGATGCGTTTCAGCTTCAGTTTTGTACGTTTTTCTTGAATCACGACCGTGTGTGGCCCCGTTCCAGACCACCCACGAAGGAAAAATCCTGGCAGTACCGGGAATCGATCCTGGATCCGGACAAGACAGTCAATCACGCTGATCACTTTTTTATCTCATTTTGTTCGTTATTGTTCGTTACATTTGTTCGGGGCGGACGTCCCATGACACTCGTTGAAGTTCATTGTTGATGCAGTCACTTCTTCTTATTACAGAGGGCAGCTAACCCTCTGACCGAACACGCTGAGTGTATATACACACATCAAAAATTTTTTTTGCATCACCCCGGTTCCCAGAACTCCTGAAGATAGACGTTGACTGTGGATATTGTATTACAGACACAGTTCCTTTGACTGTTCAGAGATGTCACTAAACCCGGCCAAAGATTTAAACAACCATGCATGAGCAGCGCCTACTAGACGGAGGGGGTCTGACAACTGGCCAATTCCAGTGATTCCACCAGAAAGGAGTTACACGGCTCTCGTAGTCTGTAGTTAACTATGCCTACACGGTCAATACCGCGGTTCGATCACATCCCCAATTTTACTTTGTGCCAGGAAGGGCTCTCAACAAGGGAAGTGTCCAGGCCCCACAGAGTGAATCAAAGCACGGAGGAGATACAGAGAGACAGGAACTGTCGATGATGTACCTCGCTCAGGCCGCCCATGGGCTACTACTGCAGTGGATGACCGCTGCCTATGGATTACAGCTCGGAGGAACCCTGACAGCAACGCCACCATGTTGAATAACGCTTTTCGTGCAGCCATAGGACGTCGTGTTGCGACTCAAAATGTGCGCAATAGGCTGCATGATGCACAACTTCACTCCTGACATCCATGGCGAGGTCCATCTTTGCAACCAAGACACCATGCAGCGCGGTACAGATGACCCCAGCAGCATGCCGAATGGACCGCTCAAGATTGGCATCACGTTCTCTTCACCGATGAATGTCGCATAGCCTTCAACCAGACAATCGTAGGAGACGTGTTGGAAGGCAATCCGGTCATGCTGAACGCCTTACACACACAGTCCAGCGAGCACAGCAAGGTGGAGGTTCCTTGTTGTTTTGGGGTGGCATTATGTGGGGCCGACGTACGCCGCTGGTGGTCTTGGAAGGTGCCATAACGGCTGTACGATACGTGAACACCTTCCTCCGACTGATAGCTGAATCATATTGGCAGCATATTAGCGAGGCATTCGACTTCATGGAAGACAATTCGCACCCCCATCGTCCACATCTTGTGAATGACTTCCTTTAGGATAACGACATCGCTCGACTAGTGGCCTGCATATTCTCCAGACATGAAAGCTACCGAACATGCCTGGGAGAAATTGAAAAGAGCTGTTTATGGACGACGTGACCCACCAACCACTCTGAGGGATCTATGCCGAGTCGCCATTGAGTGGGACAATCTGGACCAACAGTGCCTTGATGAACTTGTGGATAGTGTGCCATGGCGAATACAGGCATGCATCAATGAAAGAGGACATGCTACTAAGTATTAGAGGTACTGGTCTGTACAGCAATCTGTATCACCACCTCTGAAGGTCTCACTGTATGTTGGAACAACATGCAATGTGTTGTTTTCATGAGCAATAGAAAGGGCGGAAATGATGTTTATTTTGATCTCTATTCCATGGATAGGTTGAAGTTAGATATAGTGGGAATTAGTGAAGTTCGGTGGCAGGAGGAACAAGACTTCTGGTCAGGTGACTACAGGGTTATAAACACAAAATCAAATAGGGGTAATGCAGGAGTAGGTTTAATAATGAATAGGAAAATAGGAATGCGGGTAATCTACTACAAACAGCATAGTGAACGCATTATTGTGGCCAAGATAGATACGAAGCCCACACCTACTACAGTAGTACAAGTTTATATGCCAACTAGCTCTGCAGATGACGAAGAAATTGAAGAAATGTATGATGAAATAAAAGAAATTATTCAGATTGTGAAGGGAGACGAAAATTTAATAGTCATGGGTGACTGTAATTCGAGTGTAGGAAAAGGGAGAGAAGGAAACATAGTAGGTGAATATGGATTGGGGGACAGAAATGAAAGAGGAAGCCGCCTGGTAGAATTTTGCACAGAGCACAACATAATCATAACTAACACTTGGTTTAAGAATCATGAAAGAAGGTTGTATACATGGAAGAACCCTGGAGATACTAAAAGGTATCAGATAGATTATATAATGGTAAGGCAGAGATTTAGGAACCAGGTTTTAAATTGTAAGACATTTCCAGGGGCAGATGTGGACTCTGACCACAATCTATTGGTTATGACCTGTAGATTAAAACTGAAGAAACTGCAAAAAGGTGGGAATTTAAGGAGATGGGACCTGGATAAACTGAAAGAACCAGAGGTTGTACAGAGTTTCAGGGAGAGCATAAGGGAACAATTGACAGGAATGGGGGAAATAAATACAGTAGAAGAAGAATGGGTAGCTTTGAGGGATGAAGTAGTGAAGGCAGCAGAGGATCAAGTAGGTAAAAAGACGAGGGCTAGTAGAAATCCTTGGGTAACAGAAGAAATATTGAATTTAATTGATGAAAGGAGAAAATATAAAAATGCAGTAAGTGAAACAGGCAAAAAGGAATACAAACGTCTCAAAAATGAGATCGACAGGAAGTGCAAAATGGCTAAGCAGGGATGGCTAGAGGACAAATGTAAGGATGTAGAGGCCTATCTCACTAGGGGTAAGATAGATACCGCCTACAGGAAAATTAAAGGGACCTTTGGAGATAAGAGAACGACTTGTATGAATATCAGGAGCTCAGATGGAAACCCAGTTCTAAGCAAAGAAGGGAAAGCAGAAAGGTGGAAGGAGTATATAGAGGGTCTATACAAGGGCGATGTACTTGAGGACAATATTATGGAAATGGAAGAGGATGTAGATGAAGATGAAATGGGAGATATGATATTGCGTGAAGAGTTTGACAGAGCACTGAAAGACCTGAGTCGAAACAAGGCCCCCGGAGTAGACAATATTCCATTGGAACTACTGACGGCCGTGGGAGAGCCAGTCCTGACAAAACTCTACCATCTGGTGAGCAAGATGTATGAAACAGGCGAAATACTCTCAGACTTCAAGAAGAATATAATAATTCCAATCCCAAAGAAAGCAGGTGTTGACAGATGTGAAAATTACCGAACTATCAGCTTAATAAGTCATAGCTGCAAAATACTAACACGAATTCTTTACAGACGAATGGAAAAACTAGTAGAAGCCAACCTCGGGGAAGATCAGTTTGGATTCCGTAGAAACACTGGAACACGTGAGGCAATACTGACCTTACGACTTATCTTAGAAGAAAGATTAAGGAAAGGCAAACCTACGTTTCTAGCATTTGTAGACTTAGAGAAAGCTTTTGACAATGTTGACTGGAATACTCTCTTTCAAATTCTAAAGGTGGCAGGGGTAAAATACAGGAAGCGAAAGGCTATTTACAATTTTTACAGAAGCCAGATGGCAGTTATAAGAGTCGAGGGACATGAAAGGGAAGCAGTGGTTGGGAAGGGAGTAAGACAGGGTTGTAGCCTCTCCCCGATGTTGTTTAATCTGTATATTGAGCAAGCAGTAAAGGAAACAAAAGAAAAATTCGGAGTAGGTATTAAAATTCATGGAGAAGAAATAAAAACTTTAAGGTTTGCCGATGACATTGTAATTCTGTCAGAGACAGCAAAGGACTTGGAAGAGCAGTTGAATGGAATGGACAGTGTCTTGAAAGGAGGATATAAGATGAACATCAACAAAAGCAAAACAAGGATAATGGAATGTAGTCTAATTAAGTCGGGTGATGCTGAGGGAATTAGATTAGGAAATGAGACACTTACAGTAGTAAAGGAGTTTTGCTATTTGGGGAGCAAAATAACTGATGATGGTCGAAGTAGAGAGGATATAAAATGTAGGCTGGCAATGGCAAGGAAAGCGTTTCTGAAGAAGAGAAATTTGTTAACATCCAGTATTGATTTAAGTGTCAGGAAGTCATTTCTGAAAGTATTTGTATGGAGTGTAGCCATGTATGGAAGTGAAACATGGACGATAAATAGTTTGGACAAGAAGAGAATAGAAGCTTTCGAAATGTGGTGCTACAGAAGAATGCTGAAGATTAGATGGGTAGATCACATAACTAATGAGGAAGTATTGAATAGAATTGGGGAGAAGAGAAGTTTGTGGCACAACTTGACCAGAAGAAGGGATCGGTTGGTAGGACATGTTCTGAGGCATCAAGGGATCACCAATTTAGTATTGGAGGGCAGCGTGGAGGGTAAAAATCGTAGGGGGAGACCAAGAGATGAATACACTAAGCAGATTCAGAAGGATGTAGGTTGCAGTAGGTACTGGGAGATGAAAAAGCTTGCACAGGATAGAGTAGCATGGAGAGCTGCATCAAACCAGTCTCAGGACTGAAGACCACACCAACAACATTCCAATATCCACACTGGTTCCGGAACTCTCGGAACCAAGGTGATGCGAACTTTTTTCTGATGTGTTTGTATCGAAATGGGACGTTGATTGACAGAGTCATGGAAGTCCTCCTGATGCATATCGTTCCAAATTCTGCCCAACTGGCGTATTGGATCGTCAAAGTCCCAAGCTGGTTTTACAGCCCTGCCCATAATGTTCCAAACATTCTCAGCTGGGGAGAGATCTGGCAACCTTGCTGGTCAAGGCAGGGCTTGGCAAGCACGTATATAACAATAGAAACTGCCACCGTCTATGGGGGGGAGGGGGGGGGGGGTGGCGGAGCATAATCGTGCTGAAATATAACGATGGTTTGCCATGAAGAGCAACAAAATGGGGCATAGAATATTGTCGACGTACAGTTGTGCTGTAAGGGTGCATCAGATAACAACCAACGGAGTCCTGCGATGAAATGGCACCCACACCATCACACCTGGTTGTGGGGCTGTGTGGCAGGCGACAGTCAGGTGGGTGTCCCACTGCTGTCTAGGCTGTCTCCAGACATGTGAGCTCAATTTGAAGCGTGATTCAGCACTGAAGACAATTCTACTCCCGTCAATGAGATTCGAGACTGAATGTGCTGAACATCACTGCAAACGGGCTCTTTGGCGTACACAGGTTGGTAGTCAGCGCAAGTGGCGCCTTGATCTCACCGAAGCACCCACTGCACATCAGATCGGTGGCAATAACGAATCCAGGGCTTTGAGTACCTCGGTCCTCAAATTCTGTCACCTCTTTAGATCGACCACTTCCTTCTTGACACTGTGTTCGGTCATGGTACACCCATTCCTGCCAACATTGTCAAATGGTGACATCCCCCTACTCAAATGTCGAGCGTTTCGCCGATTTCTCCAACCGGCTTCTTTGAGCCCAACTAACGTCCTCTCTCAAATGCTGGCATCTGTGTATACTGTTCACGCTCCTGTCTGTAAAGCATAATGTCCAGCTGAGTGCACAAAATGAAATAGTCTTTGTGCTCTGGTATCGACATGTCCCCTGTTTAATATCCCTGCCACCTGTGTAGTGAAACTTCGCAACATGTACCCTGTTTACTATACCTGCCACCTGTGTGGTGAAATTGCGCTGCAGAGTCACACATTCATCCATCAGCTGCCAAAGTTTTCAGTCTTGTATTTTCAGTCGACACTTGTATGAATATCAGTTTGTGACCATTGTACATAAGTCCGTCGAGATTCGTCTTTTTTTTGGTCTTAAACTGTATTTGCCTTTCTTCCTCAAACAATCTAAAGCAACTGTTGTCTACTACTATGATGTATTGTTGTGATGTACGAGGTGCAGTCATAAAGTGTTAATTATCATGACGAAAACTTATCGGATTGGGGAACGATGGAGAAGGAAAGTGGGCATGCCCTTTCGAAGGATCCACTCCGGCATTTTCCTTAAGCAATTTAGGGAAATCATGGAAAACCTAAATCAGGATGGCTGGATGCAGGTTTGAACCGTCATCCTCCCGAATACAACTCCAGTGTGCTAACCACTGTGTCATCCTGCTCGGTGCACCATTTTGATAAAAGGAGTTTCATGTGGCAATTCGTTTTCTGCACTCGACGTGGATAATGCAACAACAATCGATGCTGAGTTAGTAGAAGTGTACGGCAATGATGCACTATCATATAACACAGTGGTTAGCTGGTGCAGATATAAACAAGTGTGGATGACAAGAAAATGTAGTGGCAAACCATCTAACTGTGAATCAGTCCTCGTGCGTGGAGACAGACTTAACACCATTGAGGCGACAGTGGAGAAAGTGAAAATCAGTAATGGATCGGTTTCCAACATTCGGTACGAAATTTCGAACATGTAAAACTGTTGCCAACCGCTGCATTCTGCAACTGCTCACACTTATGCAGTCACACACACTTCTCACACCTACTGCTGTAGTACCCTCACAGCTGATTACAGTACTGGTGCACTGATCGCTACCAATATTGCAATGGTCTTATAGCAAGCCATCACACAAGGCGATAATTCAGCGTTATGCCAACCACCACTAGCTGATATTATGGCTGACAGCAGAACACTCTCTCAACAAGGCATTATTTATATATGATTAGCCAGCATTAGGTGTAGAGTTGTCCGACTCTGTAACCTTCCACCATTTGCCACACGCCATTCAACTGAGCCACATGGTCACTGTACTCAGACAGCTGTCGTGTGATGCATTTGGCATTGATTGGGACTGAGCTGTTCAGCCCCATGCGGCTGGATAATCTATCCATTAGCCGGCCGGGGTGGCCGAGCGGTTCTAGGCGCTACAGTCTGCAACCGCGCAACCGCTACGGTCGCAGGTTCGAATCCTGCCTCGGGCATGGATGTGTGTGATGTCCTTAGGTTAGTTAGGTTTAGGTAGTTCTACGTTCTAGGGGACTGATGACTTTAGAAGTTAAGTCCCATAGTGCTCAGAGCCAATCTATCCATTCAGAATCTGCTGGGAAGCTGTTATTGGTTAATCGGCTGCTGGTTGTGCACTGAGGTCTGGGGTTCAGTATTACCTGTGCCTCCCTGACTCAAATGCCCCAGGCACTACAGCCTCAGGCAACAGTGTTGTACAACCGTGACAGTCAGCTGCTGCTGAGACAGCAGCAATCATGTCTAAAGTAGCATCATGTAAGACACTTCCAGCCTAGTGCTGATGACCCAGCTAAGCCCTTGCCTTTTTATTGTGATTGAAACGCTGCTGACCCTTTCTAGAAACCCCACTCCTACATACACAACCAAAGTTATGCTGTGCTGGACGTAGGTGGTCCTATTATGAGGCTGAAATGTGGAGTAGTACGCACCCTGACGCCACTGGAGAAGAGTGAGTTGACCCAGTAGTCGTGTAGCTGTGGGTTGAGCAGCGCAGTGAGGCCCATGCGGTGGCTGTAGTAGCGCGTGTAGTGCAGGTACTGTTTGGAGCGAACCACCTGTGCCTTTCCAGATCTGCAACAGAACACGCAGCACTGTGGCTCACTGCCACCTTCAATGTTCAGTATCTGCCACAGCGCCACTACTCAGGTCTCATCTTCAAAACTGCTTTCAAATTAATTTACTCTTTAGTGAACATGAAACATTGACATGGCTTTGGATGACTCGTGTTTGGATGATTGCCACAAGAAATAAAACTTCCTGGCAGATTAAAACTGTTTGCTGGACAGAGACTTGAACATGCGACCTTTGCCCTTCGTGCACAAGTGCGATACTGACAGAGCTACCCAAGCATAACTCACGAACCACCCTCACCACTTTATTTCCACCAGTACATCTCCCACATTCCAGCTTCACACAAGTCCACATGCATACCTTGAGGGACTAGCTCTCATGGAAGAAAGGATGTTGCAGAGAAATGATTTATCCATTGGAGAATTGATTCCAGGAAGAAATATTACCCTCCAAAGAAGTGTGCGCTGATCTGAAAGTTACTGGCAGATTTTAACTCTGCGGCAGACTGGGGATCGAACTCGGATCCTTTGCCTTTCATGAGCAAGTGCTGTATCGACTGACCCTCCTCATAACTTTATTTACATCAGTACCTCTTCTCCTCCATTCCAAACTTCACCCAGGCTGTGGATAAGTCATATCTGCGCAAGACCCTATGTTCCAGTAGCGCAAGTCTCATAAGGTATCCAGGAGAGTTTCAATGAAGTTTGGAAGGTACAAGTGAGGTACTGGTGGAAATAAAGCAGTGAGGATGGGCTATGTTCGAATGCTGGTCTGGCACACAGCTTGAATCTAGCAGCAAGTTTCAAATCAGTACACACTCTGCTGCAGAGTGAAAATTCATTTTGGATAGAAGATATAGCTCTGGGCGTGGAACCTAAATGATGATTCCATTTTTATGAATTGGAGGTGGACCGACACCCCAATTGCACATGAAGAAATACCAGTCATTTTCGGTGGATTCCTCATAAAATACGTTAAAGTGAGGTTTTTAGGTGAGCTTCACACAAAATACACTACTGGCCATTTACATTGCTACACCAAGAAGAAATGCAGATGATAAACGGGTATTCATTGTACAAACAGATTATACTAGAACTGACATGTGATTCCACTTTCACGCAATTTGGGTGCATACATCCTGAGAAATCAGTACCCAGAACAACCGCCTCTGGCCGTAATAACGGCCTTGATACGACTGGGCATTGATGGCGTGTACAGATACAGCTGACCATGCAGCTTCAACACGATACCACAGTTCTTCAAGAGTAGTGACTGGTGTATTGTGACGAGCCAGTTGCTCGGCCACCATTGACCAGACGTTTTCAATTGGTGAGAGACCTGGAGAATGTGCTGGACAGGGCAGCAGTCGAACATTTTCTGTATCCAGAAAGGCCCGTACAGGACCTGCAACATGCGGTCGTCCATTATCCTGCTGAAATGTAAGGTTTCACAGGGATCGTAACACATCTGAAATGTAACGTCCACTGTTCAGAGTGCCGTCAATGCGAACAAGAGGTGACCGAGACGTGTAACCAATGGCTCCCAATACCATCACGCCGGGTGATACGCCAGTATGGCGATGACGAATACACGCTTCCAATGTGCGTTCACCGCGATGTCGCCAAACATGGATGCGACCATCATGATGCTGTAAACAGAACCTGGATTCATCCGAAAAAATGACCTTTTGCCATTCGTGCACCCAGGTTCGTCGTTGAGTACACCACGCAGGCACTCCTGCCTGTGATGCAGCGTCAAGGGCAGCCGCAGCCATGGTCTCCGAGCTGATAGTTCATGCTGCTGCAAACGTCGTCGAACTGTTGGTGCAGACGGTTGTTGTCTTGCAAACGTCCCCATCTGTTGACTCAGGGATCGAGACGTGGCTGCACGATCCGTTACAGCCATAGGGATAAGATGCCTGTCATCTCGATTGCTAGGCCGTTGGGATCCAGCACGGCGTTCCGTATTACCCCCCTGAACCCACCGATTCCACATTCTGCTAACAGTCATTGGATCTCGACCAACGTGAGCAGCAATGTCGAGATAAGATAAACCGCAATCGCGATAGGCTGCAATCCGACATTTGTCAAAGTCGGAAACGTGATGGTACGCATTTCTCCTCCTTACACGAGGCATCACAACAACGTTTCACCAGGCAACGCCGGTCAACTGCTGTTTGTGTATAAGAAATCGGTTGGAAACTTTCCTCATGTCAGCGCGTTGTAGGTGTCGCCACCGGAGCCAACCTTGCGTGGACGCTCTGAAAAGCTAATCATTTGCATATCACAGTATCTTCTCCCTGTCGGTTAAATTTCGCGTCTGTAGCACGTCATCTTCGTGGTGTAGCAGTTTTAATGGCCAGTAGTGTATATTAAGGCCATTGTCTTTTTCATAGAAGTCTATATACTAGGTCTCTGGGTACTTTTTCCAATGAGCTGCACACACTGTCCCTGACAAACCTTTTTTTGATGTTTAAAGTAGGCGGCACGAGGGGAAGAGGTCGAGTCAGCAGGAGTCATAAACCGAGACCTGGTCAGGCTGTCCCCCTTGCTGCGAAGGAATTAGGAATGGTGAGAGGAAATCAATAGTGGGCCTCTTTTTATTTTATTTTTTACCCTAACTAAAATACATGCTACTAGCACCACATTGTGCACTGAGTAAATAAAACAAACCCAGGACTATGCTACACCGACTTAATATACGGGGAAACGTAAATGTGCTGCGTAGCATGACGCAGAAGCATGAGCCGCTGCTCTAATTGCGCTTGATTATCCAGGTATGTCTTCGTAAAAGTCGTAGGTTATTCCACCAATAGCCAATTGTGTTCTTGTCAGCTCAGTCAATGGTATCGTCTCCTATCTGTTGATGATCCAGCTGTATGGAAGGTCACATAGGGAGCTTCCTAAGTAATAAGAAAAATATTGCCTGTACTTTGGGTTCCATATAATCCTACAATGATGATCTGGTAGGTAGTCCTAAAAGTCCAATACATCTTTAGGGCCATTGTGAAATGAGTATTTCTTCATGTGCTCTTGGACCCACAGGAAATACATTTCATCTGGAAGAAATAGAAGTTGTGGTGTGATATGTTCTGAGGTCATTCGTAGAAGATACACCAAAATTTGTCGCACCAAGTGCCACATGTCTTCTGCTGCACCACAGCAGATATACTGCTTGTCCATGTCCGTTACTCCACAATTCACACATAGAGGCGAGTCCACCATATTTCACCTGTGGAGGCGCGATCAAGTGACCTGTTTACTGTTAACTGTGATGTAACATGTTGATTGGATATTTGCATCCAGTGTAACTGCATGTACCGCCCATCATACCACCGTTCAGCTAACATGAGAGTTCCTTGCCTCCACGACATTTGGTGGACACCTTCGTTGTAGAACTCTATACAGCTCCTGCGCCGTCGCTTGTTTTGTTTCTGGTCATGTGATGTGGACATAACTGTGTTCAAGGAGAAAGTGACCAAAATAGTAGAAGTGCAAGGGAATATCTTTCAACATAAGTAGGGGCATGAGGGAGGGTGGAACCAGGGACTCCAGCAGCAAACCTGTCAAATTTTCTGGGTGGTGGCGCCACAGCTTGATGTGGGAGCTGATTAAAAGGCCACTGTTTTGTGTGGATTTGGACTAGGCCAAAACCCTCCTTCATCTGAGGGAAGTTTCAGCAATTTATAACTGATTTAGAAGAGCATGCCGGTAGGCTCCAAATGCCGCTAATATATGCCAAGCCATCAGTAATGGTAATGGAAGTACATGCACTATGCATGGAATGTGTGATGTTACAAAAATGTTGACAAAGTGCATCCTTCGAAGAATGTTGAGCATTCATAGATGAAGGTTGGCGATCTTGACCCAAATTCGTTGTAACAAGTAGCGGTAGTAAAGGGCTGCAGTGCATCGTATGTCATTGTGAAACTCTACTCCAAGGCATCTGATAGTACCACTAAGGTATAGGGGATCTACACACGCTGGGGTCAACCCTTCTGAGGTAACCAATTTGGTGACATTTAGATAGATGCATCTGATAGTAACACTAAGTTATAGGCGGTCTACACACGCTGGGGTCAACCTTTCTGAGGTGACCAGTTTGGTGACATTGAGATAGATGCCAGAAGCTATACCATATGTGGCAATCCATTCTAGTGTGATGGTTACATCATTACCATTGCGGAGCATGAGCACCAAATCGTCTGCATATGCTATACAGCAAAATGTGATGCCACATAACGTTAGCCCAGTGAGGCACTGATGGAGGCCAGAGAGGATCAGTTCCATTTCCAGTGCCAGGGCATTGAGTTAGGTCGACAGGGGCAGCCCTGACTCAACGATTTGGAAATCGGGATGGCCTGCATGATGTCCACTGACGAGTAACTAGGAGATCACCCACTGGAGGAGGTGCATCATGATGTCTATGAATTGTTGTGGGTATTGCATGTGTTACACATGATCCACCCAATCAAAAGCCTGGCTAAAATCTAGTGACGCCAGTACTCCTGGGATGCAGTGTGCCCTCGCTAGAGCTATTATGCCACAGTATCGACACAGTGCTGTGCTGTGTTATTGATGCCTTTTAGGGAAGCCTGATCTGGTGAGATGATGTGTGGCAGGGCCGGCCATATATGGGTCACTATCGATCTGACGAATATCTTCATGTCACACTTGAGGTATCTCAGTAAGTGGTAATCACGTACTCGAGCGCCACCTGTCGTTTTGTGGACTGGTATAATCATTCCTTCGACGAAAGTTGTGGGAAGCGGCACCGTGGGGGACATAAGCTAACGGATATCTGTCAACTTGGAAGCCAGTAAATACTAAAACGATCTATAAAACTCCACGGGGAGTCTGTCGCGGCCAGGACAATTGTTTGACACTCCTATATCTATGGTGTCGATAAATTCTCCTTCTGTAATTTGTCCAACAACTCAGTTGAAAATCCTACGGAATAGTACCGTTAACTAGTTGTGAGACACCTGTCAACAGGCAGGCCGAAGTGGCCGAACGGTTCTAGGCGCTTCAGTCCGGAACCGCGCGACTGCTACGGTCGCAGGATCGAATCCATCCTCGGGCATGGACGTGTGTGGTGTCCTTAGGTTAGTTAGCTTTTAAGTTCTAGGGGACTGATGACCTCAGATGCTAAGTCCCATAGTGCTCAGAGCCATTTGAACCATTTTTTTAACACCTGTCAACATCATATTGAGTCAAATAGAGTTTAGCGTAACAGCTGAAGAAGGCTGCACCAATACCAGGCTGCGTGGTGAGGTGGCGACTGTCTGTAATAGTGATGACCTGTATTAGTGCCTGTCGTCGATTTTTACATTCTCGAATGACGTGGTACTTGATGGGTCATTCTTTTGCTACTGTGTCGTGTGTTCGCGCTCGGACGATCGTCGCTTCTAGGTGACGGTAGGTATGAGCTAAGATTTATGCTTTCACACAGTGGACTGCCATCCGTCATTCCAGTGTTGGTGGCAGAGGGGGACATTCACTAAGGATGGTGAAACAAAAATCTAGGTTGTGTCGCCTCCAAGCCGCAGTCTCGCAGTCGCAAGTCGTAATCAAGGTTCCTTGTAGGGCCAGCTTATTGCAATTTAACCACCAACTGATCGACGTTGGATGTGTTGGGAGGTGGCGGACGCACGTACTCCATGCGTCCTCGATGGAATGCTGACTATCTGGAAAGCAAGGTGATCATAGAAGTGAGATGAGCTTCCAGGAATGGAGGTTGCGCCACACCAGTTGGCGACTAAGGGTAACAGCACATGTATATGACTCGTTATCTGAAAAGGCACAGGCTACACCTCTGCGTCACTCACTGTTGCCTATCAATGTGGCTAGACGAGAGACCTGTAAAATGACTGAATTCCAGCCAATTTCCATGGATATTTTCCCATATATCTATCAGCTTGAAGTCGCGGTTGAGTGCCCCAAGTTTGGGGCAAGATGAATGGCGTGGCAGGTGACAGGTGGGCGCCTGAACGCTACTGAAATCGCTCCCTAGTACCAAGCAGTCGTGCCTACCTGAAAGAGCAATGCTACTCCTTCTGCTAAGAGGAGTGGTCATTAGAGATGTCGTTTTGTTCTGGAAGGGGCGTACACATTCATAAACTGGACGCCTAGCACCATTACGGCCATTCCTGTAGTGTCAGGGAGACATCTCACTTCGTCTACCTTGAGGCCCTCCCTGAGGGGAACTGCAACACTGCTGTTGGTTGGCGAGGTATGAGAGGACATATGAGCAGTATAGCCATACATACAACAGAAATAGTCGACGTAGACCTCTTAGAGAAAGACAGTGTCGATGCCTGGTATGACTTGGAGTAGCGACAATTTCGTACATGTCTTAATGGTTTTAACATTGATGGTCACTAAGCGATAGGCCTGTAGATCATCTGCTGCAATGAGGACCGCCGTCAGTGTCGCCATAAATGTTGTTGCCTGTCACGTACAGGCTACGTCCAAACTGTCGTCTGCTGCTACTCAGGAGGGGCTGAGATATGACAAGACACCCCCCCCCCTCTCACATACCATGTCAGATACAGAGTGTTCCTCAGTGTCATCTGCCCAAGGTGACAACCTCAGTCGCTTCCTGCTGTGTAACGGTGATGGGTGCTGTACCCAAGATATGTTCGCCTGACGGACCAGAAAGAGCCGTGTCCAAGTCAGGAAAGGCAACAGGTGCGTAAGAGCCTGTGTCGTTCATGTTTCCTGTGTTGTTGGCCGTCCGGCTGTCAGCTGGAGGCACTCAGCACTCATCAGAGCGTGTACAGCATAGCTTTTTATGTTTCCTCAGCGCCCTCTGTTTGCCAAGACGGGTCTCCATGTCTGAATGATGTGTGTTTCCTTCACGGCATCATCTTCAGGGAGAAAAGCAAAGGTCAGTACAACCCTTTGTCGAATTCCATTCTCTCATCTGTATCTCCCTCCGAAATTGATGGGCGACCTCCCTTAATCTGAGACGACTCTGTCATGGTTTGGTCAATCCTAAGTTTGCTAGGGTTGTGCAGTCTGATGTTCCCTGTCTTCCAAGTGGTCCGCTGTCTGCCATGATGATCGACCACGTCAGCCCTGTGTAACTGAGGGGAAGGGCTGTAATGGTAGGGGGTTGCGTCGATTCACCTAACGGGATCTGTGTAAGTCGATGTTGATAAAGCGGATAAAGCTTTCGATTACAGTCGAGTTGGAAGCTGAGCTTGATGGATTTTCTCTAAGAATGAGCCATAGCAACTCAATGTCAATGGACTCGAGTACTAGTTGTGACGACGAAGTAAACCAACTACACATGCTCGCGACTCTGCAGATGGAACACAAACAAGACGTCCTCGCCGCTCACCTGCCGAAGACAGACTGATGGACCATTTAATGCTGACTAACTACCGTGTCATCCGGTGCTATATAGTCATCCAGAAGCAGTACAGGGGGTGTATTGTCAGCACGCAGCTCTCCTGGTTGTTGACAGCCTCTCAGACCCTATAGCCGCTACTTCTCACTGAAATAGTTCCTAAATTGGCATCACGAGACTTATCAGGTCCACTTTCAGTACTCCCGGCAAGGTAAATATCGTGGCAGTGCCGGAAATTGAACTTGAATCCTCTCCACGGCACTCGGAGCCCGTGACCAGTCAGCTACAGACGTGGACTCTGTAGGTACTACGTCAGTACAACGACGAAGGTTCAGGAGAGGCTGTTGAGTGACACCTTGTAGAGGTAAAACAATTTGAAGTCTTAGGAAATGTTAATTTGGTTACAGACAGCAACATAGAACTGGTGGCATGCTAAATCCGGTCCTTAGCACATTTACTGCCACACTGAGTATATATACAATTGCCACACTGTTGGTCGAAAAATTAAGATATCCATCAGAGCAAATAACGGGGTTTTACTCACGTGTTAAACTTTAATGGGAACAATACAGAATTACATTTGCAGCTGACTTATCATTATACAGGGTGCCCTCCGCTAGCAACAATGGCGGTGACCTGGATGGGCCGGAAGTCGAACTTACCTTGAATGACAATTACAGGTGTGTCATTTCATTATGCTTCAACTCTGTACTTCAATACATCTGTCACAGTGTTTGGCAAGTGGTGGCATACCTCTCACTTGGCAACCCATGACCAAGTGTTCTCAGTGGGTGAATGTACTGGCCAGCCCAATAGTCGCATATGCTCTGTATTGAGGTAGATTAGGACAGCACGGGCAACATCCGATCTTGGGTTATCTTGTTCAAAGACAATGTCATACAGACCTGGAATATAGGGTACAGCCACCTGTCTTACCTTGTCAGGGATGTACCAGCTGCTCTCTGTACAAATTGTAAATTGCCTTTCGCTCCCTGTATTTTACATCTGCCTCCTTTAGAATTTGAAAGAGAGTGTTCCATTCAACATTGTCAAAAGCTTTCTCTGAGTCTACAAATGCTATAAAGGTAGGTTTGGCTTTCCTTATGCTAGCTTCTAAGGTAAAGTCTCATACAACAGACCTAGTAGAGGAGATGAAATTTTTGTATACCACAGAAAGCAATAAGAAAAAAAAATCCTCAATGACAAACTATATACAAATAAATTAGTTTCTACAAATGTTTGCCCTGTATATAATACTACAGCAAATCTATGCATATTTTGATTCCTTAATACAGTGCACTCAATATTTACAAACAAAATCGTATAAAATAGAATATGAAGCATAAATTTAAATAGCCAGTTGTGTTAGCGCAGAAGTTGTAAGGGATAACTGGAAGTGATAATGTAATCCACAAGAAATGGGACATCTCTTACTGCACCAAACTCTTTGAGAAGACATACTGTTGCAATATCTTTGTACCACATTTTGATCTACCAATAAAGAAACAGTTTGAGTGATGTTTCGCGTATATGTGGATTTTTTCACATTTAAGGAGGCACATTACATGTAAACAGACAGAAAAAAGTGCTATTTTCTATCATTAGCAAATAACGATCACAAACTTTATATTTTCCGATTTTTCAATTGCAGAAAACCCAAGAAAAGACGACTGGAGGTGAGAGAAGCGGAACTCACATCCAAACATCACGAAAAATACCAATGCAATTATTTACACTTGAAAGTGAGAATAAATTCTCAATACATGTCGTGCTATGCATAACAGAAGTAACTGGTTCAGTGTTTTATTACTGAAATCATGACTGGTACAGTCGCTGGCTTTTCAAAAACATCGATTATGGTGAATGACATTAAAAGGATGTTCCACTCTGGAGTCGAGTGTACATTTCTTGGAAAGTTCCTGACGGAACTGAGTGGTGTTCTGGGACTGAAACCCAGCATCTTGCCTTCCTTGGGCAACGATCTTAGCAACTGAGCTGTTCGGCCCATCCTCACAGCCTCACTTCCACGTGTCTCTCTCCTTCTTGCCAACTGGACAGAAGCTCTGCTTTACTCTGAGACTTTTGGAAAGTGGGAGAAGGTACTTTCAGCAGTTAAGCTACAAGATCACGCCGTTAAGTCGTGCCCGAATAGCTCACTTGGTAAGAGTATTGCCTGCAGAAAGCAATACTGAGTCCCAGAGCAGCACACCATTTTAATCTCCCAGGAAATTTCAATAAGGCACTCTTTCACGATTTAGAATAGAGTATTTTCGAGCTTAATGTATGTTTCTTACTTTGTACACAGTACAGCACTTCGAGTTAATGCTCCTTTTGTGTCTAAGGAAATATGGAGTTTTGTACATCATGCCTGTAGACATTTTCCACTTATTTACATACATAACATCTCACCACGTAATATCACATCATTCCCGACTGGACTGGTAGTCGTTTTGCCACAGTAATAAAATCATAAACGTTTAAGTCTGTCCATGTAAACATGTTTGCCTAAGCATCGAATCTGAGCCAGGTGCATTGCTTACGCTGGCTCTCATCTCTTCTTGTACACACTGCCTGACAAAAAAGGGAAGCGCCAGGAAGGGGAGGAGGAAATAAAATGAAAGTTTACAGACTGAGAAGGTATTTGATGATGTTTAGATGATTACAAAATCGAGCAAAATCTAGAAACAATGAGTATCATTCTGATCCTCCTCTGGCCGGGACGCATGCACTTATTCGGTTAATGATGGTGTCATAAAGCCATTGTACCTCTCCTGAGTACAGCTGGCCCACAACTGTTGCAACTGGCCCTCGGTATCCTTGATAATGGCACACGAACAGGATTGACATCCGAGCCAGTCCCACAAATCTTCTACCAAAGACAGATTTGGGGATCCTGCTGGCCACAATAGTACCTCAGCATCACACTGACAGTACATAGAGCCATGTGCCATGTGTGGACGGTCACTCTACTGTTGCAAATTGCACTACGGTACTGTGGCACCAGAGGTAAGAGCTGAGGAAGCAATATGTTTGTGACATATTATTGTGCTGTCACAGTTTCCGCAATCACTACCAGCCATGATCTGAAGTTGTACCCAATGGCTTCCCACTCCGTGTCAACAGGAGTAACACTGCTAGCCTCTCAAAAACATTGGAACAATGGGAACAGTCTCTTGGTCATCAGCATACTCGCTGAAAATGGTTATCTGTGGTAGTGCAGAAATGCGATCCATTGCTGAACACAATGGAACACCATTCATCAGCAGTTCATGCTGCCCATCACGGCATGACTCCAAAGGCAGCCATCTCTGTTGTGATGTTAATGGCAGTCTATGCATGGGACTGTAATTCTCTAGTTCAGCTGGTGCTAGACTACAAGCAGTGGTGGAGGCTAAAACGAAACCTTGCAGGGGGTCCATTATTTGTTGTCAAATGATAGGTGCAGATGTCAAGGGGTTATGATGCGCTTGGTGCACAATATGACGATCCTCCCTAGCGCTGGTCAGATGTGGTCGACCAGAACCTTTACAACAAGTACGAGCCTACCCTCACACTCCACGTAGTCTGAAATTGGGCCACTGTCACATCCACAAATCTGCATACTGAATGACCCAATCAGACGGCCAAATTGAGGCCCATACTGAGGCTCCTTTTCAACTCTGACAGATGCTAATTACGCTGTTTCATATGAGTACACAGCATCTCCGTTTCTCACGCTGATGTACTCTAATAGGCCTGGAAACAACAATAAACACAAGCAACACTACTGCTCTCTGGAGGCCGCTCTTTCTGCCACAGAGAATTGCAACTCTAATCATTTACATACCTGCCATTGGTGTGTACAAGTATGAAGTTACAGTGACATCAGCCACGTCTCCCAGGTGCTTCACCTTTTCAGCAGGAAGTGTATAACCTTTTAAGACCTCACTGTGTAACATTGCACGATTCCCGACAGGAAAAGCAGCACAAAATAATAATCGTTTCAGACTGTCCACAAAATCAGTTCTGCATTAGGAGTGGTCTTAAGCCGTAGACTCTGATTACGCTGGCTTCCCTTGCGGCGGTATATACCACTGAAAAAATTGGTCTGGAATGTCCGACTATGCAGGTAATATAGGTGTTCAATCAATTCAGAATTAATACCCCAAGAAAACAAAATGGCGTGAGCTGCAATTTTAAGTGTTGACTACAATATTTCAAGTATACAAGTCCGATCCTAATTCCAGGTCAATATGTTAGCCTGTGCCGGAACATCAGTTTGGGGAGAGTGTGTCAGGAACAGTAGGATAGGTGCTGGAGGCGGCAGGCAGTAAGTTATAATGCCTACCTGTCGGTGACGCGGACATCTCCACGGTAGCCGAAGGAGCAGCAGAAGCCGAGGTAGGAGAGTCGCGAAGTGAAGAGCTTGTGGCAAGAAGTCTCCTCACCCTTCCACTTGCAACCCTCCAGCAGCTGGTCGCACGGCTGGCTCATCTGCACACACCCATACACTATCTGATCAAGAGTATCTGGACAGCTATCAGTGGATATTAATATAGGGTGGGTCCACCTTCGCCTTTAAGATCCCTTGAACTCTGCTGGGGACACTTCCAGTGAGGTTTCTGAATGTCTGTGGGGCAATGGCAGCCCATTCTTCATCAACAGCTGAAACCAGAGAAGGCAATGGTGTTGAGCACTGGGTTCTGGAGGGAAGATGATTCTCTCATTCCAAAAATATTCCGTTCGGTACAGGTTGGGGCTCTGGGGAGGCCACTCCATTTCATGAATGTCATTGCCCACAAACAGTTGCCTCACAGATTCTGTTTTTATGACAGGCTGCCTTGTCATGCTGATATGAATAATCATCATCACCAGACTGTTCCTCTACTGCACGCAGTACATGGCACTGCAAAATGCATCCACATTTAGTGTTTTCTTGAGCAAAGTAAGTGGACCACACATTAACCACGAAACATCCCCATACCATAACACAACCTGCTCTGTATTCCACAGTTGATACTGTAGGTGATGGCGGGTTATGTTCTCCAGGAATTCGCCAAAACTAAACCTTTCCATCGGATCTCCACTGTGTACAGTGTAATTCATCACCCCAAATCACTCTTTTCCAGTCTTCCGGTGTCCAGTGATGTCGCTTAGCACTAATTACAGACATGAGCGTCAGCGCCGGAGGGGTGGGGGGAGGGGAGGGCATGCTCCACCAATATTATTTGAAAAGAAATTTCAATTTTTTAGTCTTATTTGGCAAAAAAGACACCACTGAACGAATATATCAAAGCTTAACTAATAACACACACTAAAAGCTCTTGTACAGTAAGAATTAACGGTCTGGAGGATTCATAACGTGCCAGTAAATGAAATCCATTTACATTATTCTCTAAAAAGACAATATTCCAAGTTTTTATGAATTGTGTTGGTATGACTGCAAGTGGTGAAGGAGTGAGGTGGATGAGGACTCTATAAGTTTGTACGAAGGGTTCCAGCAGGTAGATAGCTAACAATCGAACGCCATGTGACAGTCACTTACGTCCTGCCTTGCTGCAGGGGTAACGCCAGTTCCCGTCAGATCAATGAAGTTAAATGTTGTCGGGCTTAGCTAACACTTGGATGGGTGACCATCCAGGTCAGCTGAGCACTGTTGGAAATCAGGATGCAGTCAGCACTTATGAGGCCAAGTGAGGACCTATTTGATTGAGAAGTAGCAGCTCCAGTAATGAAAGCTGACAACGGGCAGGAGAGTAGTGAGCTGACCACACGCCCCGCCCCTCCACATCCGCATCCTGAGGATGACTAGGCAGTCATTCGGTACCATTGGGCCTTCCAAGTCCTGTTCAGAAGGAGTTTAGTTTACTTTTAGTATAGTAATAATGAACAGTCAGTGTATATGTCAAGAGAGAATGCTATGAGGAGAATTCTAGACGATTCATCAATACTCTCGTTTTTTAAAAGCCAAAGGAATTATGGAAAGTAAATATTTATTACAAAATGTATTCCAGTTTACTTAATTGTACGACTACAACGTAGTACAACACCTAGTTTATAGGAACTCCTCAAGCGTTTTTTAAACTGATCTAAATGCACCTCTAGCATATGTCCATTAAATTTTACACATTATTTTTACTTGATTCTTCCCTAAAAAAGATTTATAATAAACTAGCAATTTACACATTGCGGCTTTGCCCACGTTTCTCAGTAAAAGAAAACTATGCACTGTGAATTTTTGGAGGGTATTCTTGCAAAGTAATAGGTTTCCAGTGTTCTCCACATTTTCAAGCATAGGTCTCTAATTTAAACAAAGAACTACTTTGTCTTTTCTGGCGGATTATTTTCAGTACAGTATTTCAAATTGTAGAGAACTTCGTCTGATTTTACTTCACTCAGCCAACAGAACCAAAATATTACATGAAAGAAGCTATTATTTAGTGAGAAAAACAATTCAACCGGAAATAATTTGCACGATTGTCTAGGACACAATACATAATAATCATACACATACTGTCCTAAATTTAAAATTTAATATTATAAAACCTTTTTTGTACTTGATAATTGCAAAATAGGTTGTAATCCAGGCACAAATTGGCAGAATTTAGGACTTTTAAAAGTCATTGACATATATGGTCTGAGGCATACAGAATGCTCCAAAAAGCGGTTTTAGATCCAAATTTTTTCAATATTTTTCAAGAGCTATCTCATTTTGGCCCCTTTGTTATCTATACTCTACTGATTCGTCCCTCCCCCCCTCCCCCAGTAATTAATGCTGGTGGCGCCCATGACTACAGAAATATGTTGCTTTTGAGGAGCTACTCGACCACTGTACCACATTCTGAACTGCTCGTAGCTCTTTGGATCACACCCTGGCTGAGGCGACGCAGTGGTTAGCAAACTGACTCCTATTCGGGAGGATGACATATTGTATCCACAGAGAAAAAAGGGTCAGCTCTTGTAAAGAAAGAACTGAGTCAGATTCAGAGGAGTAGCAGGAATTGGAAGGGTTTCAGGTGTTACTTGATGGCGAATGCACAGCTGGCTCCAGGATGGCGGCGACCACTGGATGGGATGTGAACACAGCAGCATTACATCGTATCCTTGCCAAGTATACTCAGTACACATCTAGATCAAAATAAGGAGCGGAAAGTTTTCCAAAGTAACAGCAAGTACAGGGGTGGAGAGGACAGAGATAGGTGTTTTGGAAAGGGAATCTATACGTCATATGAAGCCAACAACAGTCTAGAAGCGCAATATATGGTCAGATCTCTCTACCCAGCGTATGTAAAGTCACTAAGGCCCAGCGCGAATTAGAGCCAATGAGGAGGCAACATCCCTTCAGCATCACATGTCAGAGACAGATGAGGATGAAGGGGAAACGTCAAAGAAAACTAGGAAGCTTGGTGCTCCTCAAGAGAGTAGGAGAGGCTGAGCGTAGTAGAGAAATATTCAGAGTGTCCGAGAGTCAGGAACTCTGTCGTAGAATGGGCACAGGACCAGTGAACAGACACATTCAATATAGATGGAACGGTGAAATCAAATCACTGACTCTGTATAAAGACTTGGTCTCCTTGTGGTTACTAAGCCCAACCAGTACAACACTCACACTCCTAAATTATGGATAATGCTGATACATGGTGAAACAATGCTATGGTGGGAGGTTTGCGGGTTTAAATCACCTCGGGGTATGACCATGTGGTGCATCTGACCTGCAGTCATCGCACGGTGGCACTGGCAGCAGTCCACATACGCAAAGGTGTGTTGGTGCATGTCAGGGTACGGTGCAGTGAGTGAGTGTGCAGACGTTTCCAGACGTGCTAATGGTGACTGTGTGTTGAAAATGGCTCAAAGAACACATATTGATGACGTTATGAGGGGTAGATTACTAGGACGAATTGGAGGCTGGTCAAACACAGCAGGTCGTAGCACGAGCCCTCCGTGTGCCACAAAGTGTGATCTCTAGATTATGGCAACGATTCCAGCAGACAGGAAACGAGTCCAGGCGCTACAGTACGGGATGTCCACAGTGTACAACACCACAAGAAGACCGATATCTCACCATCAGTGCCCACAGACAGTCACGGAGTACTGCAGATAGCCTTGCTCGGGACCTTACCACAGCCACTGGGGCAGTTGTCTCCAGACACACAGTCTACAGAAGACTGAACAGACATGGTTTATTCGCCCGGAGACTTACAAGGTGCATTCCACTGACCCCTGGTCACAGGAGAGCCCATAAGGCCTGGTGTCAAGAAAACAGTACATGGTAATTGGAACAGTGGTCCCAGGTTATGTTCACGGACGAGTCCAGGTATAGTCTGAACAGTGATTCTCGTCGGGTTTTCATCTGGCATGAACCAGGAACCAGATGCCAACCCCTTAATGTCCTTGAAAGGGACCTGTATGGGGGTCGTGGCTTGATGGTGTGGGGTGGGATTATGATTGGTGAAGGACACCCCTGCATGTCTTTGACAGAGGATACGGGTCAGGTCTATCGGGATGTCATTTTGCACCAGTATGTCCACCTTTTCAGGGGTGCAGTGGGTCCCACCTTCCTCCTGATGGATGATAACGCATGGCCCCACCGAGATGCCATCGTGTAGGAGTACCTTGAAACAGAAGATATCATGCAAATGGAGTGGCCTGCCTATTCTCCAGACCTAAACCCCCTCGAGCACGTCTGGGATGCTCTCGGCCGACATATCGCTGCACGTCTTCAAACCCCTAGGACACTTCAAGAGCTCTGACAGGCACTGGTGCAAGAATGGGAGGCTATACCCTAACACCTGCTCGACCAGCTGATCGAGAGTATGCCAACCCATTGTGCGGCCTGTGTACGTGTGCATGGTGATCATATCCCGTATTGATGTCGGGGTGTATGTGCAGGAAACAGTAGCGTTTTGTAGCACATGTGTTTCTGGACGGTTTTATCAACTTATCACCAATACCGTGGACTTACAGACCTGTGTCGTGTGTGTTCCCTATGTGCCTATGCTGTTAGCGCCAGTTTTGTGTAGTGCCACATTCTGCAATTGTCCTTAATTTATGAGCACGAGTGTAGTAGCAGAAGAGGAGTCGTTTCAGGAAATAAACTAAGGATTGTAAGGCACTTCTTGTGAAGATCATTGCAAGCTACCTCGTCCCGTTTTGTAAGGAGGAACAGCTAGGCCAAGACTCACTATCACGTAGGCTAGCTGGCTAGTGCACTCCAAGCGAGCCCCTGTCGCTCAATACCCGACAATATTCACGTTTGGGACGCGACAGACAGTTCAAATCCAGATTTAGGTTTTCGTGGTTTCTGTAAATGGCTCCAGGCAAATGTTCGGATGGTTCCTTTGAAAGAGTACGGCCGATTTCCTTCCCCATCTTTGAATCATTCCGGGTTTGTGCTTCATTTCTAATGACTTCAATGTCGACAGGGCATTGAACCCTAATCTTCCCTTCTTTCTTCTTCGGAACTCACGAGCGATTCCTTCCTTTGATTTCACACGATGTTTTACAACCACCTTCCGCAACGCTCGACTGTCCACGTCGATCAGTACATGAGGTCTGCTGGGTATTGTTTTAGATGTGTTTGTTCCTTCACCAACAGGTGACTTGGGCAGACTTTTGATGGTATAGTGTGAGAGCCCTAGGGGATGCACTGAAATTACTTTCTTTCACTCTACTCAATGATTGTTCGAAGCAGGAGATGCAAAAATTTGAATTAGAGATAACCAGTCCAGCTGAGCCTTAGATTCTGCCCGTCAGCTTCGAGCTGTGACGCAATATAGCCTAGTAGCATGTAGCGCTTCGTTTTGTCCTTACCAGGAAGGTGACATATTGTGACAAAGATGTCACAAATTACTGGAAGTATTCGTAAACCATCCTGATCCATAACTATGCAACTGCAGCACACAACACATGGAGATAGGTAGGAGCTATTTCCAGCTCTTGCACACGTCTCAGTTTATGGCACCCAAAATGTTGATGTTAGGTGACTGGGGAGGCTAGACAAGCACTGTCACGACTGGGTTCCTCAAATTATTCTGATACAAATTTAGGATACGGTGGCGTGGTCCACTGAAATGCGGCCGCGCGGTCTAGGGCTTTTTGTTACGCTCCTCGCGGCTCCCCCCGTCGAAGGTTCGAGTCCTCCCTCGGGGATGGGTGTGTGTGTCGTCCTTAGCGTAAGTTAGTTTAAGTTAGATTAAGTAGTGTGTAAGCTCAGGAACCGATGACCTCAGCAGTTTGGTCCCATAAGACCTTACCACAAATTTCCAAATTTTCCACTGAAATGCTGACATTACATGTCAATACGTCCCAGTTGCAGAGAGTGGAGAAGATGTTCTGGGACTGTGTCAAAGTGGAGTATCTGGCCCCATGAGCATGATTTGACAGACCTGCACATTGAATGTGGTAGCTTAAGCGTAGACAGGTGGAAGTCACAGAGCAAACCAGCTACTAATGGAGACTGCAGCTGTATAGCCACGCCTTTGCGAGAAGGAATCGTCATATTCAGAATGCAGGTAAACCGTTTTCAAACTGATTTAAAGACGATTCTTATAATACAAACGCACCATGTGTGATGCATACAAAGTTCACTGAATAGTAATTTTTTATGAATTAAGCACAAAGTATGCAATAATTCTAAAACAACATATGAGGACTCAAGTAGAAGCTGTTGACGAGTGCTTTCATTTGACCTTACCACATCCACTACGCACATTCTCACACAGTCTCCAGAAGTGAAGTTACACTTATTATAAACAGTTTGGCATACAATTTAAAAATTATCATAGGAACAATCAAAACCATGGTGTACACTTAACGAAGATACTTGTAGGATAAGGTATTGAGATATTCATGTCTTATTTTTCAGTGGCTTAAGTGCATTCCGTACCTTTGCAGAATTTTGTTTGAAGACTCACTATAATTCAAAAATGGTGCACAGTGCTTAAAAATGCGTCAGTGAAATAATCAGACAAAAACAGTTCATATTAATGTGTTACTCGTGTTCTTTATATTCTTATTACGCCCTTTTAATGTCATATGACAGTCTGTCGCAATTTCGTATACTTATAATTAAGGATTTCAATTTTTAGTCGAGATACCATTTTGATCAGCACATTAGTGCACATTCAGCATGCTATTACGATGCTTCTAGATTACTTTTACTGAATTATTATGTATGTAGTGAAATGGATCTATTACCAAGTGAAGTGATGGGGGAACACTTCACATAGCTATGACAGGGCAAGATAACACAGCAGTTGAGGTTGACTTGGGACATGGTCACTGACTGCTCTATAGTAGTATGAGCAGCGATAGGGTCGCTAGTTTCTAGTATCTGACGTTCTAATTGAAGAGGTGTGTGAGAAAAGTAATGAGACTGTGTTTTTCTCTGCCAAAGTTTTTGTTCTTTTTCAAACAACAATATTGTCCCCTTCACAGTAGTTCCCTTCAGTAGCTGTACACCTGCGGTGTCATTGACCCCAGACTTGGTAGCACCAGTGAAAGGCCTCAGCTGTCAGGGTCTTTAACATATCGGTCACATTCTTTTCAATTTTCTCCACAGTCCCAAAACTACGTCCTTTTAAGATTTTTTTTTCAATTTCGGGAAAAGAAAGAAGTCGTAAGGACTCAGATCAAGTGAATAGGGGGGCTATGTGCCACAGCAATGCTTTTTGAGGCAAAAAATTCCGTGATGGAAGTAGCCGCCGGCCAGAGTGGCAGAGCGGTTCTAGGCGCTACAGTCTGGAACCGCGCGACCGCTACGGTCGCAGGTTCGAATCCTGCGTCGGGCATGGATGTGTGTGATGTCATAGGTTTAAGTAGTTCTAAGTTCTAGGGGACTGATGACCTTAGAAGTTAAGTCCCATAGTGCTCAGAGCCATTTGATGGAAGTAGCCATATGGCATGGGGAGTTGTCATGCTGCAGCATCCACTTCATTGCAGCGTCTGGTCTCACTCCATTCACCCTTTTCCTGAGCGTTTCGAGGATATCTTTGTAAAACACTTTGCTGACAGTTTTTCCTGGAGGAACAAATTCTTTATCAACGATACCCCTACTGTCAAAAAAGCAAATCAGCATTATTTTGATCTTTGATTTGCTCATTCGAACCTAATTGGTCGAGGAGGCGTATTAGTGTGCCACTCTTCACTTTGCCACTTAGTCTCAGGACAGTACTCGAAAATCCAGGGTTCATCATTTGTGATCACACGACTAATCCATTAGTTGTCACTGGCAATCCTCTCAAGAAGGTAGATGTGCACATTTCTTCGACTGTCCTTCTGCTCAGATGCGAGGTTTTGCGGCATCATTTTAGCACAAGCCTTTCGCTTTTGCAGATCTTCAGTCAAAATTTGATGTGCAATGAAAGTGTTTAAGTTTAACAGGTCACCAATCATCCTTATTGTTAAACGTCTGTCTGATCTCACAAGAGCACGCACACGTTCAACATTTTCGTTGGTTTTTGAAGTTATAGGTCTCCCTGAGCGAGGTTCATCTTCAATGTATTCTCGACCTTCCAAAAATGATTTGTGGCAGCGACAAAATTGTGCTCTTGATAAGGAATGATCCTCATAGGCCTGTTTCAACTTTTCAAAGGTCACACTTGCGGATTCCCCAAGTTTAACACGAAACTTCACCGCATAACGTTGCTCTAAATTCCGATGTTCCATTTACATAATACGCAACAAAAACACAACATCACTGATGGCGCCCTAAAAAATCACGTGATGGCAGTATGAACTGAAACTCGGGCTGAGCAACTGGAAGGGACGAAAGCATCGATCTACATAAGCAGAACAAGACAGTGTTGCCAGATTGCTCGTAGTGTTGTCAGTTTCATATCTTTTCTGCCACCTCGCACACATAATGGTGAACATTGATTAGTAATTTGATTATGATCAGTTTCAATACGAGATCAGGTGTTCTTGCATTTAGCTGAGGTGTTCACAAAGTCATTGGCTACAGATGACTTCACGTGAAACCTCACCTCGCACACATAATGGTGAACATTGATTAGTAATTTGATTATGATCAGTTTCAATACGAGATCAGGTGTTCTTGCATTTAGCTGAGGTGTTCACAAAGTCATTGGCTACAGATGACTTCATGTGAAACCTATTTTGGATTGAATAAATATGATAAAACTTCGAATTTTTGTCTGTGACAGTAATTTACAGCATATCACTTACACTCTTACTTTATTTAGTTCATCTCTGCAAATTTCAAGTGTTAGCGCTTTACGTTTAGGGACATATCATGAAAAGGAAAAAAAAGACATTGGAAGATATGAACATGTAGAACTGTGTTTCCTTTTATTGATGTTATTTGCAAATGATCAATCCAGCTTTCGACTATGTGATGGAATAGAAATTTAAAGTGACATAACACAGTGAGATTCTCTCATTTTATGATACTTTATATTAAAGTTACAATGCGTTTAATGATATTTTCAATTCAAGTAGTCACAGGTCATTCTGACCTAAATACAATGCCATTTCTCATCTAGATTAACGTGTTGCATGACCATACTTTCTGAGTATTGGTATCTTTATAAATTTACGTCATAAAAAAGTCCTCAACGTTGATTGCGAGCCTTTCAAATTACTCACATGTGGTTTTTTTTCGATGCCGAAACGTCCCACACATAAATGAGTTGATCCATTATCTGTTCTTCATTTACTATTGCAGTTAATAATATTAATTCTTCAGTATAAGCAGTAATTCAATCCTGTTAGGCCACGTTTCAGTACAACTGTGATTTTTTTCTACTTCTGTGGAGAGTGTGGGTTATGAAATGTTGCATTAGCATGTAGAAATCCTTCTGTATTGCATGTACTCGTCACAACTTCTAAGGAATCACGTGTGCCGATATTTGTTCACAGTGACAAACAGGCGTCATGGCAAATGATACGTTGGTACAGAGACCAAGATCTAGCTTGTTTTGAGGCGATTCCAACTGTTTTTGTGAAGCGAAAATGACAACCTGTAGGGCCATCTGGCGATTTTCTGCAAATCAAGGTAATAGCAAAAAGAACGGCCGGTATGATTCTTTTTACCAACCTCTCAGCAATATAACACATGTGAAACAGCATGATGGATCTCGATCTTCCACCATAATCGAGTCCATCAACATGAGGTGGCAAATGAGGTAGCCAAGGAGGTGGAAACTTGGGTTCTACTATGCCAGGACTGCTTGGTAGCTACAACAGGAAAACACAATTAATTAGCAGGGGAACAAAATAAGGAAGTATTTATTACTTAACTTTGCTCTAGTCCATGATCAGTTGGTTGACAATTATAGAAGACGCGACTAGACTAAGCGTCTCTAGAATGACATAATTCACAAGTCACAAATCTTGCAGTGACGAATTAATCTCTCGTAACCTTGAACGTCGAATCCGGTGAATTTGAAGACTAACTTGGAACGGAGCTACAAAGACTTGATGGCAGCAATGACTGAGCTGCAGACGATGACTGACTAACGTCGGCGCTGGCTGACCACTGAGCGCGGCTACGAACTGTAGACTGGCACAACCGCACTACTCTCCTGCTGCACATGAAGTGGCCTAGCGGCGCCTCGCGGCGAGCGTAAGTACTGTGACTGGCTGTGTACTCTTTGGCTAGCACAGCCGTTCTTCTGTTCCGTTTACCGAGAGAATCGCATCCGGCGGATCGATCTCTCGGGCGTCAGTGTGGTCGTATGACTGACGACACCACATAGCGTGTAAATGTGGAGACTGTTTCTTGTCCTGGTCACCAACCTTATATCCAAAATGAAGTTTGTATCACTTCTTTACAAGAGGATTCAGGTTTATTCTAGGAGCCAACTCTGCACTGAATTTAAAAAGAAGTTCTAGTTTTTACAG
The DNA here is from genome assembly GCF_021461395.2 of Schistocerca americana. Classification (NCBI taxonomy): domain Eukaryota; kingdom Metazoa; phylum Arthropoda; class Insecta; order Orthoptera; family Acrididae; genus Schistocerca; species Schistocerca americana. The sequence goes on from NC_060120.1 coordinate 257,922,060, forward strand.
GGATACAAAGCATTTGACCCAACTAATCAGGAATGTTGCTAAACCTCCGTCAATTTCAGGTGATGAGTTACTGAATTAAGAGTCATGTATGAGAATTTCTTGTAAACAAGACGTATGTTTTTCAACAGTTACACATGTAGAATCATTAAATTGGCAAAAATGGTTCAAATGGCTCTGAGCACTATGGGACTCAACTTCTGAGGTCATCAGTCCCCTAGAACTTAGAACTACTTAAACCTAACTGACCTAAGGACATCACACACATCCATGTCCGAGACAGGATTCGAACCTGCGTCCGTAGCGGTCTCCCGGTTCCAGACTGTAGCGCCTAGAACCGCACGGCCACTCCGGCCGGCCATTAAATTGTCATCATTATAACAAAAGTGAAGTGTTTCCAAGGAGTTCTACAGACATGAGGTAATAGGTCGAAAGAAAACTGGGTGAATATGTAGAAACTTAGTTCATGTTTGAATACCGGCTCAACAACTGTGCTAAAGAAAACATTCGTATGCTCTGTGACACAATATTGTTGACCAGTGTAACAGAACTGTGTGGTCTCGTGGACGATGACTGCAGAGGATATTTCACCATGTTCACAAGTCTCTGAGCTGTGGTGCTGCCGCACCAAATATCGCTGATGAAACCTCGGTGGAACGCCATCGCAGTAAATTTCGCCAGCAATGAAATCCTATCAGTGTGAGAAAGTCTTTAAAATATTTCTTGTCTCCATTGGAAAGTGTGTCTCTGTTTTCAACTTTTAAAGTAACTTAGATGTGATAGCTACATTTCTCATGCAGCAAAATACAACCTACAGTGCATCAGATGTACTGTAGCCAAGAACGACATTTTTCAATGCAATAGTTGACAGATAGGTTAGTTAAATCCGAAACGTAATAGTAACTGTCACTAACAATGAAAAGATTGCTAGTTGATTTCCATTTAGCGATGTGAGGCTGTAACATGTGAAAGAAAAAAATTTTACTGAATCATTTCATTAAAATCGTTTTATAAAGATTTAGTTCCTGTCTGTACGCTGACATGCTAAGTGCAAGGTGTAGCTGCCGTGGCAGGAACACGGTAGGGATGCCTGGGCAGTGGTCACAATGCGATTTCTGCTGCAACAGTATGGGTAACGCCTTCAGGGCGCCGTTTCATTCCACGTGAAACTGCCCCACACGGAAATACTTCCATCACTTTTATGAGCCGTTTCCTTCGTGCAAGCGGAATGCATTGCTCTGCGTGGTTTTCGAGGAGCTTGTAGTCTGCCACTGGCTACCCATCACTACAGGTGATCGTTTCCCAAACTTCATGATTCCAGTGACGGTATTCCTTGCACCCGAAGTAATCTCTGTATTCTACAACGTGTAGTGACAAGAGGGAATTTTGGATTTTAAACTCTGCCTTCTGCAAAACACAATGTTCTTCTTTTGTCTATTTACCCAAACATGTTTCAACACCTATGTGTTATTTCTGTGGGCCTCGATTTATTGCAGTAGAAATATTATACAACTTGCATGGACTTTTTCTAATTTTGCGCATAAAATACGGTAGCTTTTGTATTTTATGTTTTATAGTGATTGCTCACATGAAATTACATTAATTGTGAAAGTGGACTGGAGCGGGTAGGCTTGCATTTATTCGTTTTTATTGTTTGACACCATATCACCTTAAAATTAATAGGAAGAATTTGCTTAGAGAGTTATTAATTTTGAGAATTTTTCGACAGTAGTGGTGGCGTTTGTGCTGTAATTACGTTTCCTTACCTGTTGTGCATCAATGATGTGTTTTGTTGTTTTTATTGTTGTTACATACACTTATCTCATATCGTTTACACTTCAGCCTGACCTGTTACCAGAAGCTGTCATAGGCAACAAGAGACTGGGGAATAAACTTTTATAATCTATGAATAATACATATTAAAACAAAAGTGTAGCGTAACTGTATCATTATAGATCCCACTGATGATGCTTTAAAGAGAAAAAAATGCAAACACGTTTGGGAGAATAAAATACAGTGCTGCAAGAGAAGGCATTTTTTATTTACAAACACATAAAACTGTTCATTTGTTTCTCATTTTGTTTTAGTTCATTGAGCTGTGTGGTTCTCATTTAGAGTGTCTTGTACCAGTCTACATGATGCGTCTGTCACATAGATTATGATTATTATTATTATTAATATTATTGCATTACGTTCCATCATTTTAATGTTTTATTCTTATTACTATTGTTACAGTCTGTACCTAAGTGGTCAGGTTATTTTATTGTTAACATTTGACAATCGTTCTGAGATAAGTAATTGAATACCAGTTTTATCCTGCAGGGGTTTTACAGATACATCTACGTCTATACTCTGCAAACCAGCGTGAAGTGCATGGCAGAGGGTATGTCGAATTGTACCAATTATTATGGTTTCTTCCCGTTCCATTCACGTATGGAGCGCGTGAAGAAAGATAGATTGAATGCCCGTGTGCGTGCAGTAATTATTCTAATCTCATCATCACGATCCCTATGTAAGTGATACGTAGAGGATAGTAGGATATTCCTAGGGCGATCATTTAAAGCCGGTTCGTGAAACTTTATTAATAGCATTTCTCGGGATAGTTTGTCTATCTTCCGTTCAGTTCCTTCAGTATCACTGTGACACTGTCCCAGAAACTTCGTCCTTCAGTCTTCGAAGGGAATTATGCTGTGGCAAATACTAATCAAATACCGCACATCAACAATCTGGATGTCTTCCATCAGTACCATCTGACAGGAAATCAACATTTGTTTACAATCTGAGAGCAAAAAATGAATTTACTTCATACAATACAGATCTTTATCTAATAAGTCACTTAGCTATTTTCACATATAATTGGACACAAAAACAAATTCTGAAGACATCAAACAACTAATTTTTAAATACAATCGAAAGCCTACTGTAAGTACGTTACCGCGAGCTGCAGTTCAATTTATCTTATTACTGTAAACGTTTTGCACACAGTTTATGTAAGATGACTTTCTAAAATTCCTTAAAATTTTATATGGGTTGCTTCCTGAATTCCTCAAGTTGAAAACGCAGTAATCAGTTAAATAAGCAGTCAGTCTGACTTTGAAACTCGATAAATTAAATAATTTAATCTCTTGGAACACCCTGTTACTCATAACAGTGTGAATATCGCATGACGTGTTCGAAAAGAGTTCTGATGCAACTGTGCTTCGGCTCAGACTTTTCATCTATATAGTAACTTTAAAAACAGAATTAAAGCTTGAGTATTTTCTGTAACAAATACTGTACTGGAGCATCTTAACGTCGTCTGACCGTGTGGCCTAATGGATAAGGCGTCGGACTTCGGATCCGAAGATTGCAGGTTCGAGTCCTGTCACGGTCGAAATATTTTTTCGTTTATTTATGGGTGTATTACAATGGGAGAAGAACGAAATCATGTAAAAGTTGGGAACTACTGCTTTTATGGATATTTCTAATCTCTTACGCACTATTTGATGCTCATTTGTGGATATTTCTAATCTCTTACGCACTATTTGATGCTCAAATTCACCTGTGCAGAAACATCACAATGGGGTGTGGAACTAGTCAAGGTACGCATTAACAAAAGACAAATGCATCGCTGAATTTTGAACTGTGTACTGTATTAATAACAAACATCATTATACCGCTTAATGCCATTAACGCTTACGCTATCTAAATTTAACAGAGTAAGTTTTGGTAAGAGCGCTGCTAGTTTGAAGAATGTGCTCGCGCGTTTCTCTCTCTCTCTCTCTCTTCCCCCGTGTCTCTTGTGCAAGCGCACACCATTCCTAAACTTAATTTCGTCGTAATGGTTTGAGTCTTTTTTTCTTTTGGCTTCTCTCCGAATATCTAAACGTAACGTCCCTTATTTTTCTAAATGAAATGTATAACTAGGTAAATAGCAATAACACTAGCTTTTCAATCAGGTGCCACCATATGCTGTACAACTGAAAAGTTTTGCTCTCCTGTTGCATCAAAATACCCAAAGTAATAAAATACCATACAATGTACCCTTTGCCTTTCCAAATACGCTTCATTATCGCGTCAGCTATCGCCAACACACTATCATCGGAACCATTAACCCCATAAGAATGTTTTTGTCACAACAAATTTCGATTAAGGTCATGAAATCTACAAGAATGTTTAGCGCACTGAACCTAGGGGGGGGGGGGGGGGGGGGGGGGGGAAGCAAAGGACACTCGTCAAATAAAAGACTTCAATAACGAAAGATCTGTATCGGACAGCACAAAACGATCAACGTATCTTTTTTTTTTTTTTTTTTTTTTTTTTTTTTTTTTTTTTATCACAGAACACAGTTGTGTACCAAAGTAGCTGCAAAATATCTACTTAAAAGTTCACGTATGTTAGAAAAAGAAACAGGACCGCGTCTAGTAAAGCAATGTGGTGTTCAAAACAATCTTTGGATTGATGATTACATTTTACTTCTACTGTCACTGTGTAAGTCATTGTCTAGTTTGAAAATGACTGTTATTGTGAGAAAAAAACAGTAAGAAGTAAATGTATTGGAACGTGAGTATAAGAATTTCAAGATGTTCAGAAGGGCTTCTGCAAGATGTGCGGTTCCCTATTAACACAATATTCTTGTTGCCGGACAAACTCTTTTGTTTTAACCACACTGTCACAGGAGATAAATCCACAGTATACAAGGATAGACAAAATGCAGAATAAGTCAAGGCTTCAGGTCAACACAAAGAGAGATGCATTAAAGAGCATAACAAACTGAACTGGGCGTTTTGATTAGCTTACCCATGTTTTGGTTCTATTTCAACTTATCAAGCTAGATCCTAAGAAATTAGTGTTGTCGATACAGAATGAAATAAGCTAAAAGTGTTCATAAAAAAAGCCACAAAAAAGTTGAAATACAACAAGGTGTATTATTATGCAGTTTCATTTTTGCAATAATTATACTGTGTAACAGAGTAGCATGAATTTATATTTAAGTTCTTAATCTGAAATCTGCAGGACAGCACAGTAATACAGTCAACTGCGAATGTAAAACTTTTTGAATTAAATATGCCTGGTAACATGGAAACAATGGATCTGGATTTTTAGTAGCATAACAGATGACATGCATCACTACACATGCTAATTTGAAGATTAATTTGAGTTTATGAAACTTACATTTAGTATTATTTCAATTAAATCATCTGTGCATTGTAGTGACGTAGACTGTCCTACATACGGCTATTGTTGCAGTTTTGTTAACAATTAAAGGTGGAAGCATGTAATCCTACTGTTGTGTCGAAGCCCTGATCGTACTTCAAGAATAGCATTCAGCTTTTCAGAACTCAGATTATTGCGAAGTTTCATTTTAACTACATTCCGTCGTGTGAACAGTCCTCCTACTCTCCCAGCTGCCTATACAAGAACGAGCATAAAGTGAAAGAAGCCAACATTCTAAATCGGTTTTATTCGGACGCACCTTGTCCTTCTTATCAGGTTAAATTTCAGTCATCAGTTGCTAATTAATGTTATTATGCTTTACCAGTTTCGACAAATTAATTTGTTACCTTCAGAAGCTTAGTGTTAGTTTAGCGGATGTCAATATCTACTTGACAGAAAGAATGTGTTAGTTTAAACACTTGTTGACAATTTGCGGCGCATATATTCACAGTTTTGTTGTTAGTTGGCAAAGCCAACGAATTTGAAGGCACATAAGTAAAATAAAACTGCTTGTGGTAATTCATTGATCTACAGCTTGGCCGAGGTATAGGTTTGGTTGGAAAGTAGCAGTTTGGTTCTGAGTTGGCGAAGCTAGCGAATGTGATACTAAAAAAGTTTGGTTGTGTTCTCAGACTGACCTGTACCTCAGCCCGTTTGAAAAACTCTCCAGTATATCTCGTTATAGTCACCATACTGCTTACGGCGTTTGTCACGTGTTTCCTATGTCAGTGATCAAAGCTCTTATTGAACATTCCTCTATATCAGAGGCAGCCGAACGTCGTGTACTGCTACACTGTTTACGCACAGGATTGAGGAATCGACGCCATCGTTCTTCTAATAATTCAGATTTAAGTTCCCTGACCATCCCTGTTAAGTTTTCACATGGGCTGCACCACCTAGTTAGCACATCTGGATTACTTCGTCTGCTGGCAGACATACTTGGCAAGGCCCAATTACTGGATTTCTACTCTAAGATACGTCGCCCTTGCACTTTGTATGCGGTATCTTTAAGAGATGCTCTTCACTTTCTCAAAACAAGTTGCAAGCGGACGTTATGCGACTATTGGTTTCTTCGATGGCGATTTATTCAAAAGCGTAAATTTCGCGATCATTGCTGACATGTATTTTTGTTCTACTTTGCAGGTAAAGCTCGTAACTGATCCATAAACTGTTAAATTCGCGCTGAAAGCATTTACCTGTAGGTTTTTACGTCAAGTCGCCGAAAAACTAAAGACAAGCTGGTACTTGCTGTCTCCCATCGCATAGTCAGTAACACGTAGTTGTTGGGAGAGGCACTCACACAAATAACAGAGGTCGACGGTTTACAATTTTAATTCAAGTTCATTGTTAATGGGTTCGTCTTGCTCCACTGTTCACAAATAAGCACAAAGGCGGAACACAAACCACACTCACTCACTGTCACAAGCGTCCTCGGAAACTTTCACTTGCTGCTCCGTTGTTTGTATACCAACTGCTGCCCCCTCCACAGTCACATCGCCCAAAGATATTGTTGCAATCTCCCAACTCGATCCGCATGGGAATTAGGATGGATACACACAACACCAAACAGGTTTGTATTCCATTCCTTATCCGTTTTACATAGCTTCATAATGACACGTCTGGAAATTATAGGATGTGCTACGTTCCACAAGTTACTCACTAATCTAGCAATTTAACATTGCAGTGTGTTTTTTGTTTGTTATGGACGTTAGCTTGAAGGTGAGGGTCATTCATTACACCGAGTTGAAATACTGTCCTAGTCAATCTTCATTTTTTCACAGCCATCTGGCGGATAATCCTTCCCAGCAGGCGAAAGCATCGTTGGACATTACTGCTGAGCGCACCTTGTAAATATTTTATATATACTGACAACATTAGAGGTTCTAGTTAGAGTTGTCAGTTCCAATTAGCAGAAAATCATCAGCTCTTAGGGACTCATAATCTGAAAAACAGGCGAGACAAAGACTTAAATTTAGGACATAAAAAGTGACGTAAAATTTCAATCATTAGATGAGCATTTCCTTATAATTTATTATTACCAATGTTGGTACACCGATACATCTGTACTCAAATGCACCGTTCTGTTCATGTAAAATACCAGCTTATGGCTAGCAATAATATGTTTCCAACGTTCTTCAGCATTTTGTCAACAAGATATGTAAACAGGAATAAGCATACTTCAACATGGATAATCAACAGTTAGGCTATATACTCGGAGTTTTTTCGCCGTGCAGCCTCAGCCGTTTGTCGGTCACTTTGAACACACGTACAACAGAAGTACAGCATCGGTAAGCAATCGCTATGTGAGCATGAGCGGCAACAAGATAACTTACTATAGATAACCCTACAAATTACTTCGTACTTCTATTCATTGACGACAACGTAGATGGGCTCTGTGTACACACCTGAAAGTCCTATGCCCTGTGCGTTTTGTTTCTCACCACAAATGGAGACATGAAGCGAATAATTTGATGTGCAGAGCGTCCACCGCCGTGGAATGGGAGTACTAATTCACGCGGCCAGTCAGTGGGGGAGAGGGGTGCGGGAGAATGTTAAAGCACTGTTAGAAAGCAGTTGCTTGGCGGTAATAATACAACAATGGAAGTCACTCGAAAAGTACTGTTCGGCAGGGGCTAAGAGTTCCCAGTTCACTGTTTGATCGTACCCTCCTAGCGCGTAAGTCTTTCTTGGTTGCCGCCATCGATGTTTTCAGAAACTCATTTCGTTTGATGTACTCAATCATTTTTAAAGCGAATAGGCATTATATCGGTATCAGTGATGAAATGAGTGAGCTTATATCTTGGAGAAAACGTGTGGATAAAAATCCTAGGTCAATATCGCAAAAACTCCTTTATTGTTTACTAGTTTCAGCTCATTGAGCCGGCCGGTGTGGCCGTGCGGTTCTAAGCGCTTCAGTTTGGAACCGCGTGAACGCTACGGTCGCAGGTTCGAACCCTGCCTCGGGCATGGATGTGTGTGATGTCCTTAGGTTAGTTAGGTTTAAGTAGTTCTAAGTTCTAGGGGACTGATGACCTCAGTAGTTAAGTCCCATAGTGCTCAGAGCCATTTGAACCATTTTTTTTTTCAGCTCATTGACGATCCATTTTCAAAAAACGATTCAAATGACTTTGAGCACTATGAGACTTAACATCCGAGGTCATCAGTCCCCTAGAACTTAGAACTACTTAAACCTAACTAACTTAAGGACATCACACACACCCATGCCCGAGGCAGGATTCGAACCTGCGACCGTAGCGGTCGCGCGGTTCCAGACTGAAGTGGCTAGAACCGCTCGGCCACAACAGCCAGCTCAGGAACAAGGAAGTAGCTGTATTACGGCTGCACTAAAGATATACAGTATATTGCTAATGTTGTACATTTTGTAACCATGAGAACGTACCTTATTGTGTACGTGACAAGAGCGATATAGTTCAACAGATTACGACGATGTGCAATGCTCGGTGGCTGATACGCACGACATTAAGTAATTTTTATTGATCTGAAGGTGGATCGTCAATGAGCTGAAACTTGCAAACAATAAGAGTTTTAGCGGTCTTGACCAAGGATTTTTATCCACACATTTCAACACAACAGATCGCTTGTCTTCCGATTTGACAATGTCAAGCAACAACCCATATCTTTGAGTAGTTGTATTTTCGGTATCCAATTTATCTTTGATGTATACCGTGATGTGACAAAAGTCATGTGGTAGCGATATGCACATTACACATGGCGGTAATATCACATACACAAGGTATAAAAGGGCAGTGCAGTGGTCGACTTGGCATTTGTACTTGTATGATTCATGTGAAAAGGTTTACGACTTGCTTATAGCCACACGACAGGAATTAACAGACCTTGAATGCGGAAGAGTAGTTGGAGCTAGACGCATGTCACATATCATTTTAGAAATCATTTGAGAATTCAATATTCCGAAATTCACACTTGTCAACACCGTGCCGAGAATACCAGATTTCAGGCATTACACCTCACTGCAGACAACAGTGCTTGATGGCCTTCACTTAACGACCGAAAAATGGTTCAAACGGCTTTGAGCACTATGGGACTTAACATCTGAGGTCATCAGTTCCCTAGAACTTAGAACTACTTAAACCTAACTAACCTAAGGACATTACACACAACCATGCCCGAGGCAGGATTCGAACCTGCAACCGTAGCAGTTGCGCAGTTCCCTGACTGTAGCGCCTGGAACAGGTCGGCCACCGCTCCCGGCTTAACGACCGAGAGCAGCGGGGTCTGTGCAGAGTTGTCGCTGCTGACAGAGAAGCAACACTGGGCGAAATAACGGCAGAAGTCGATGTCCGATGAACGACGAACGAAATCTGGCGTTGTGGCTAAGGCAGCAGACGTGCGACGCGCGTGCATTTGCTAACACCACCGCGTCGCATGCAGCGCCTCTCGTGGGTTCTGACCATATCAGTGAACCCTAGACGACCTGAAAACCGTGACTGGTCAGATGAGTCCCGATTTCAGTCGATAACAGCTGATGGGAGGGTTCGAGCGTGGCGCAGATGTATGAAGCAATGGACAAACCTGTCAACACGGTACTGTGGAAGCTGGTGGTGGTTCCATAATGGCGTGGGCTGTATTTACACTGGATGTGAATGCACCATCTCACTGGGACATACTTATTCGCAATTGGTTTGAAGAACATTCTGGACAATTCGAGCGAATGATTTGGCCTGACATGAACCCATCGAACATTTACGGGACGTAATCGAGAGACCAGTTCGTGTACAAAAATTCTACACCGGTAACTCTTTCATAATTATGGACAGCTATAGAAGCAGTATGGCTCAAAATTTCTGCAGGGGACTTCCAACTACTTGTTGAGTCCATGCCACGTCGAGTTGCTGCTCTGCGCCGGTCATAAGGAGGTCCGAAAACGATATTAGGAGGCATCCCATGTCTTTTGTGACCTCACTGTAAACCAACGGAGGAATTGAAGTGCACTCAAATTCAGTCAATAAATATTATAAGTAATACTCGAAGATAATGTTATGTTTGGCACTGAAATACGCCGAGCCGGCCGCTGTGACCGTGCGGTTCTAGGCTCAAATGGTTCAAATGGCTCTGAGCACTATGGGACTCAACTGCTGTGGTCATCAGTCCCCTAGAACTTAGAACTACTTAAACCTAACTAACCTAAGGACACCACACACACCCATGCCCGAGGCAGGATTCGAACCTGCGACCGTAGCAGCAGCGCGGCTCCGGACTGGAGCGCCTAGAACCGCACGGCCACCGCGGCCGGCCGCGGTTCTAGGCGCTTCAGTCCGAACTGCGCGGTTGCTACGGGCATGAATGTGTGTGATGTCTTTAGGTTAGTTAGGTTTAAATAGTTCTAAGTCTAGGGGACTGATGACCTCAGATTTTAAGTCTCATAGTGCTCAGAGCCATTTGAACCATTTTTGAAATACGCCGATTTTAATTAATTACGATATGACCTTGTTTTCCAACTAAAACGAGACTTACGACTTGCAGGAATTCGCACTACGTAAAACTCGCTGTTTTCTTCGGCCTGGGGTAGAAGAACCTGCAGTAAAATAATTGTTAATCTAGATGAGTATTCAGATTATACCAACTATCCAAAAGGAAAAGAAAGCCTTATCCATTACGTCGTGATGGAAGAATATTACAGCTTTTTAATAATAGCTGCAACGCCGCAATTTGGCTGTTTGTCAGTAACCAGTCTAAGTAGATACCGCCACTGTTATTGAGTCACTCTGTAACGTAGAAGATTATTCCGAGTTGTCATCTTGCATTGAAAACGTAGCTTGCCGTTGAGCCGGGGCGAGAGCAGATGGTCATCAAGCTAGCACAGCTGACGCTGGCTACTGGGCCGAGCAAGCCGTGTAGTTGCTTAACGCTGCGTGCAGCACGTCACACATACAATCTGAAGAAGTACAGTAAAAACTCGATTAACCGTCACTCTTTAAACCGTCAGTTTCTGTTAACCGTCACTGCTGAACAGCATAATAATACTGTAATAACATAATGCTCTAAGGTGCAGTGACGCGTTTACTTTTTTTATTTACTCTATTTTAGTGGGAAGTGAATGTACCCGCCCGCCGTAGAATGGTACATAAAATATGACCTTCAGTTGACGTGCTAACACATCTCCCCCTTTTCTTGTCTTTGTCTCACTTGTAAGTCAACAATCACCACTGGATCGGTTTCCAGTTGTGGCGAGAAGACTAATTGTCGCAGTGTATCTAGCGGGCTGTGCCGTGTTACGTGTTTTCCACTTGAATAAGTGTTATTGACTAATATTTTACACTAACGTATTTAGTGCAGGTGTGTGTGATACAGTGACTTGATAAAATGTCTGAAAAACGTAAACGTGTTGTTTTAGGACTTCATCAATCATAGGCTACCCCTACTTGTGACTGGGAAATCAAGAAAACATCGTCATTGAAGAATTTGAATTTGAATGCTCTCCCTGCACAATACTACGCCCAGAAGAGTGCTTGGATGGATCAATCAATTGTTTCTGACTGGTTTCACAAACAATTTGTACCTCAAGTTAGAGCACATTTGGCTGAAAAAAGTTGCCACAGAAAGCGCTATTGCTATTAGACAATGCCCCAATGCACCCTACTTGTGAAATGAAAAGTGATGACGGCAACATAACATGTCTCTTCCTTCCGGCAAACACAACTTCACTTATACAGCCCATCGACCAGGGAATCATCGGAAACATGAAACGTCGTTATAGAAAAATATTTATCGAAAGTTTGCTCTCATCTGATGAATCAACATCTGTAAAACAGTTTTGGAAGTCTTACAGTATTAAAGATGCCATTTTCAATGTTGCCAGCGCATGGAGTGATTTGTCAGTTTCAAATCTCAAGAACGGCTGGAATAAACTTTTGCCTCAACCTGGAGGTGAAGAATCGGAGGAACCTGAGTGTGTGACAGTTGACGAGATGGTAAATTTGTGCAATAATTTACAAATAAGCACAAATTTGACGTCAGAAGAAGTATCATAGTGGTTAGAGTGTGACAAAGTGGACGGGGGTTTTCAAATTTTGAGTAATGAAGTTGTTGCCAGCGTAAGTGCCACCGAAGAAGAAGAAGAAGAAGAAGGGGCTGATGAAGACGAGTGTTCAAACCATGAAGAAAAACAAACTATTAGCCATTCAGAGGCCGAAACAATGCTGTCCAAGTGTATGGAATGGTTTGAAAGTCAAGAAGAGGCTAAAGCAACGCAGGCACTACTGCTCCGAAAAATACGAAATATTGCCGCGGTGAAAGCTCGAACATCAAAAAGGCAGAAGAAATTGACTGACTATTTCCTAGCTAGATAAACTATTTCACCTGTAAGTTTATAGTGCAGTACAGTACTGTACATTACGTATTTTGCAACTTTTGTAGCTACTGTACGGATGTTTTTATCATGTAATAAATAGTTTTATTTGTTATTACAATCGTGTTTAATTTGTTTTCCCTCCGAAATACTATTATGTTACTGTGAGAGTGATATGTGTCTATACATAAAATAATTGATTGAGGTTATGTTTTGGGGGAATACAGTGTTTCTGTTATCCGTCTATTCGCTCAACCATCACGAAGATGACAGTTAATCGGGTTTCGACTGTACTATTAAATATTAATCTATCTTTTTCACAACTAGTATATGAAACTCTATGGATAATACAACCATATTGATAAAATTTCAAATCATAACTTCAATACTTTCGCAGATATGAATTTTTACTAAAACACAACAACCGTGCTGTTATTGTGAATCTGAGTTAGGGACTCTAATGTATGCATCTATAACTGCAACTGCCAACATGAGTAACGTAGAAGTAAATATCCTCGGAGCTCCATTCTTAAGAATCATATACAACCGTTCGCTCGACGAAAGATCCGTACCCAAAGACTGGAAAGTTGCACAGGCCACACCAATATTCAAGAAAGGTAGTAGGAGTATTCCACTAAATTACAGGCCATATCGTTAACGTCGATATGCAGAAGGATTTTAGAACATATATTGTGTTCGAACGTAATGAATGGCCTCGAAGTTGACACACAGTCAACATGGGTTTAGAAAACATCGTTCTTGTGAAACACAAGTAGCTCTTTATTCACATGAAGTGCTGAGTGCTATTGGCAAGGGATTTGAGATCGATTCGGTATTTCTGGATTTCCGGAAGGCTTTTCACACTGTACCACACAAGCGGCTCGTAGTGAAATTGCGTGCTTATGGAATATCGTCTCAGTTATGTGACTAGGTCTGTGATTTCCTGTCATAGAGGTCACAGTTCGTTGTAATTGGCGGAAAGTCATCGAGTAAAATAGAAGTGATTTCTGGCGTTCCCCAAGGTAGTGTTACAGGCCCTTTGCTGTTCCTTATCTATATAAACGATTTGGGAGACAATCTGAGCAGCCGTCTCCGGTTGTTAGCAGATGACGCTGTCGTTTATCGACTAATAAAGTCATCAGAAGATCAAAAAAAACTGCAAAACGATTTAGAAGAAATATCGGAATGGTGGGAAAAGTGGCAGTTAACACTAAATAACGAAAAGTGTGAGGTCATCCACATGAGTGGATGCGTTAAACTTCGGTTACACGATAAATCAGTCTATTCTAAAAGCCGTAAATTCAACTAAATACCTAGGTATTACAATTACAAACAATTTAAATTGGAAGGAACACACAGAAAATGTTCTGGGGAAGGCTAACCAAAGACTGCGTTTCATTGGCAGGACACTTAGAAAATGTAACAGACCTACTAAGGAGACTGCCTACACTACGCTTGTCCGTACCCTTTTGGAACACTGTTGTGCGGTGTGGGACCCTTACCAGATAGGACTGACTGAGTACATCGAAAAAGTTCAAAGAAAGGCAGCACGTTTTGAGTTATCGCGAAATGTGGGAGAGAGTATCACAGAAATGATGCAGGATTTGGAATGGACATCATTAAAAGAAAGGCGTTTTTCGTTGCGACGGAATCTTCTCACGAAATTCCAATCACCAACTTTCTCCTCCGAATGCGAAGATATTTTGTTGACACAGACTTACATAGGGAGGTACGATCACAAAGATAAAATAAGGGAAATCAGAGCTCGTACGGAAAGATATAGATGTTAGTTCTTCCCGCGTGCTGTACAAGATTGTAATAATAGAGAATTGTGAAGGTGGTTCGATGAACCCTCTGCCAGGCACCTAAATGTGATTTGCAGAGTATCCATGTAGATGTAGATGTATAGTATCAACTGAAACTATAACGAAGAGGATATGTTTAAGTAATATAATTTTCTGGAATTTTCTTTAGTTTCATTACATAGATTTCTAACGTAATTAAAAGTACTTTGGAAAATTGTTATTTCAACGTGTTTTGGATGTGTGAGTCTTTTGGAGAGATAGAAAGTGAGCGAATGGAGGACATATGTAAAAGGAGACTGTGATATTTTATTAAAACTACGTAAATGTATGCATGAGAAGGTTGTTGTGCAATGGGGGAATTTGTGATGTATGTCTGAGTGAGTTGATCAGTAATTTATTTTGTGGAAAGGAATCATATTTTGTTTTCACCAAATTTTATTTAGTTTCTCCTGGAATACCGAGATTTCTAGTCTTAAGTACTTGTGGTAATCTGATTGGCTGATACTAGAAATACCGCGAGTATAGAAGTACGCGAGATGATCTGATTGACTGCTTAACATACAAGCCAATAGGAATTCAGCATTTTCCAGCTTTGAGCCTCAGCTATGAGTCGAGAGAGTCGCTCTGGGGCCGTCTTCTGGTAAATGCCTATGTTAAACTGCGCTGATTAAATTTGTTCCAAAATTAATAAATTCGCAAGTTTGATCGGTTCTCGTGTCGTTGACGAAAAGCGACTATAGTACTGAATATTTCGTGCAAATTTGAGCTTTGTGAGTGGTTTATTTTAGAACATTTTCGCGTGTGAACATTTCATGTCGTATATAAACTCTGCGTGGCGTGTTTCGTGCAGATTACGAGACAGTATGGCGAGCACTTCTTCACAAGAGGTCTACAGAACGACTGAATGTGTCAACTCACTAGCAGTCGTGGGTCAGTGACTGTTTAGGACATTAAAAATATCAGCTCGCACTAAATACCTTCTGGCTGCTTTCGGGTGTGAACTTGTAACAGAGACAGTCACTAACGTTGCATAATTGATGGCGGAATATTAAATACGGACTCGATAGCCATTTTCCGTGTTTTAGAAATGATAAACCAACTTGAAATTTTAGACATTTTTTTCAAACGAGTCATGCAACAATCCCGAACGGTCGATAGTTTAACTATCAGCTACTGCCTAGGGACTGGAGTCACGTGGCCTTTGCGTGGTAGGTATTTAGTCGAATTTTCGTCCACGCTGATTTTGTCGGCTAAACCAGTATCTCCCATCGCAGAGTTAAGGGGGAGACAACCTGAAACCTATCCAGTTAGGCGTACTGATTGTTTAAAGGATAGTGAGAGACCAACCCACCCCATCGTAACAGACATAAGATCATGTAAACTTTCAGTCAGCGTAATTGTTCTAGTTCAATTGCAACAGCAGTTACAGTAGAGAAATACACTACTTAGAAAACAGCATATACACGATAAATAATGCGGTTCATTTGTTTAATTTTCAACTACTTGTTGCTGTGGTTTACGAATCTATGCTGCTCTGAAAGGGTCCTTGTCCGTTGAAATGTTCACAGAAACATTCTCGGACTCGGACTTCTTTTTCCCGTTTTGCATCATTTGCTCTTCTTGCTCCTTACTAACATCTCCCATATTGTCTGGGAAGTAATCAAGGTGCCTGTGTAAAAAGTGAATTTTCCTCATTAAACATCCTAAAGTTTTAAACTTACTTAACATTGTAGCTCTTATAGAAATATATTCCTGGTCTTTTTTATGTCCTAAGAACTTTATAACGACTTTCTTGAATAATACCCATGATTCTTTCTCATTTAAGGTCATTGTGGATTCAAAGTTAACATCAAACATCAATTTCCTAATGTCAAGTCCGACAAAGACGCCTTCTTTTAGTTTAGCTTCTGAAAGGTGTGGAAACGTTTGGCTGAGATACTTAAAACATGGTCCATCTTTAGACAAAGCCTTTACAAACTGTTTCATTAGGCCTAAATTTATATGTATTGGTGATAGGAGTTCCTTTTTTTTGTATCTACAAGGTTTTTGCGTAGAATGTTCTTCTCATCAGGTTTTAAAGACTCCCTCACAGGCTAGTTCTTTCTGCACCAGTGTTGATCCGTAGCCCTACTGTCCCATTCACACAAGAAACATGGAAATCTGGTAAAGCTACCTGGCTGAACAAGGAACATGAATCTTACTTTTAGATCGCCATATATCATCGAACCATGAGCAAAATAGTCTATTTTATTTAGCACTATTTCTAGGCTTTCATAGCGTTATTTCATATGTACAGAATGTACAACAGGTATATATGCATACATGTCACCATTGTGTACAAAACAGCCTTTAAACTAGTTTTGGTTGAATCAATAAACAGCCTCCAATGTTCCTTTTGTATTCAATACCAAACCCATTCATCAGACTGGGAATGTCTAAGCAGTAAACTAAATCACCTTCTTGTTGAAAAAACTTGGAAAATTGCTGCTCTCTCTCTCTGTACGCGTATATGCTGGTTACAACTGCCAATAAGTTCTTTTCTTTCAATCTAGAGCCAAGCAATTCAGCTTTTTCTTTCGTTAAGCCCAGATCCCTAACCAAATCGAAGCTCGGTCTTAGTAAACAATTTGGGCTCTAGACTTTATGTATTGCAATGGAATTCATCACCATCTGGTTCATGTAAATCAGATTGTACATCAGAAAATACTTCTGCTGGAATACAATTTAAATCATCTGGTGATTCACGAACTGGCACATCTACACCATGCCCTACTGGTCGGATGGCAGACGGAAGGTTAGGGTAGCTTATTACCTTCTTGTTTTTTCGAATTAGGACCAGTAATATCAACACTGCAAAAGTAGCAATCATCGGAATGATTTCTTGGCTCCCTCCACATCATAGGAACAGCAAATGTAAAGGCTTTTTTCTCATTTTTGGACCATTTTCTCAGATCAACACACACATAACATACCTTATGGAGCGCCCAAGTTTTATCTTGACCATCACGTTTGGATCCAAAGTATGATAGATAAACCTTTTTCAAAAAGTCTGTAATGTTTCTTCGGTGTTTTTTAATCACAAATTCGCCACAAATATAACAAAAATTGTCAGCAAAGTTCTTACAACAACGATTAGACATTGTACTGAGCACATGTACAGGAAACAGGAAAGTGAGGTTAGGCTGACAGTGAACGAAACACCATCTGTTAACACAAAAATAGAATCGACCTTTTTTTGCCAGCAAATGTTTTTCAGCAGTGATACCAAGGTCTTCTACATTCATTACACCTCATTTTTAAATTATTTTAACTATATAAAAGCTGTTAAATTCTTTAAAAATCGCTTAATTTAATAAATTTAACTGTAAAATGTGAAGAAAAGGTGGGCGATATTTTTGTTAAGTATCATATTTGGATTTCCCACGTTAAAAAAACCATAAGAATAAGGTATTTTCCGCAAAAAAGTTTTTCCATCGTTGGCCTGTGTAATCTGCTACATTACAAGAGATCAAATTATTAGTCTTAAATGGATAAAGACATACCAAAGGGTCAGGAGCTAGGGATTACCTTCGTTGATTTTAAGAATGTCTGTGCTAGTACGTGTCGTGAATCTCTGTCTATCCTTACAGAATTTGTTTTACATCAGAAACTAATCAACCTCACTACAGTCATCATTCAAAATACGAAATCTAAACCAAGGTTCAGAAAAGGAATTCTCTGACCTTTTGAGATTGGAACTGGACTTCAACTAGGTGATGGATTGTCTCCATTAGCGTTAACTACGTGCGGGAGAAAATCATTTGCGAATGGAACAAGATATGTCCACCATCTGCTATGACTGTGAGAACGATTCTACTTAACTGTCTTGCATTTTCAGATGATTTGGTATTGTTAGCAAACAGTATCGATGGAGCAAGATTTCAGACAGAAGAAGTAGAACAGTGAATGGCAAAGATTAGATTGCAAATTTCTTTTGAGAAGACAGAAATAACGCATACCTGATGACACATCCCGTATCATAATAGGTATTTCTCAAAAAATTAAGGTGGTACAAAAGTTTAAATTTCTTCATGATTTTATAACTTGGGATGAAAGAGCATCAAGAGATAGTAGAACATTAAAACTACAACAAGCACAGAGAACTACGTGGTCAACTTACAAAAAATGGTCTCTTTAAATAAATGCTAAACTTCGGCATTATTCCTCTGTCGTTAAACTGAAGGTAAGATAAGCAACTGAAACACTATTTAAACTAAACACTCAAGCAACAGCTGACAAATTGCAGAAAGTTAACAGCACAATACTCCTAAAGATTATCAATAAAAAAACATCGAGTTAATGGTCAGTGGAGACTCTTACCCAATACGGTGTTTTACCAAGAAAGTGAAGCTATTGTTGATAGGATGCAAAAAAGACGAGTTACATTTTTTGCCCACATTCCTTACTCACTGAATACTAGGCTCCTGAACAGCTTTTTGACTACTTTTGGAAAAGTAGGGCAAAAAATATCTAGTTTAAAAAAGAACAAGTGGATCTGAATGAACTGAACATTACCAGACATCAAGTTGAACATAGATGAGAGAAGCTGCTTCTGAAGAACAAATACATACAACTGACATTCAAAACATCACAATGGAAGAAGTATATGGTATCCGCAGAAGAACAAGCTGCCACATCACTCCAAATGAAGAGGTTTTGTGAAAGGAAGAAACTGTTGATTGCAAAAATCTAAACTTATCCATCGTAGACACTGTAGTATGATATTTGATTATAGTGCTCCAATGAGGGTGTAAACTACATGAATAAATAATCATCGAAAAACCATTAAAAATCTCTTCTGGTACTTTCACTCTAATGGGATTTTTTGTGATGTCATTCATGTATGTAAAGTAAAGGAGTGGACCAAAAATTGAACCTTGTGGGAATCACTTTGTGATTTCTCCACAGTCGCTATAACTTACTCTCTTACCTACATTATTTGAATTATTCAGCAAAACTTTTTGTTAAGCATGGTTGAAACATATTGTGTGTAAAGCTATGAATGTTAAAAGTTACAGTAAATTTTTCTAAGAGAGTAACCTGATCTATGGCATGGATCGGGAGCTGATAGCTTGTTGGCCTGTTGTGGCCGGCAATTCGTTTCAATTTGGTGCACGGAAGATATATTAGGGCGCTCACATTATACTATGTCTAGGACACATTTTCGGAAATTCGGAATTCAGTTTGGTTTCTGTATGACACAGTCGATACATGTTAAGTTCGGGTGAGTTAGGCTTTTACACTTTCTAAAATTTACAAAGAAATGATGGCTTAATGTATTTAGTGTTACAGAAACTATCCATACCAATGCAATCAGGTGTCAAAATGTATTTTTGCACAAATATTTAAAACATGCTTGCTAATAATGTTCGTGGTTATTAACACAGTAAGCTTCAAAAACTCCAGTGACCTGTTTGTGGCCAAAAATCGCGAAGTTACTGCTGTTTGCTTGCAGACATACTACCTGCCTCATTGCCGTTTTTTTTTTCTACTCTTCCTTGTATTAAGTTAGTAAATAATTCTTGTTGATGTATTAGAAACTGAAACTGTTGAAACTGAAAATAATTTGTAGTGAATTAACTGCAGTCACTTGTAGTTACATACGTTTATTTTTCCCTGATGACATTTCAAAATACCACTATCTTCAGATGTTTATGTTTATTTACGTGTTGTGAACACTGTTTCTTTACTAACGGCATTGCAGAATTTTGCAAAGAAAATCTTCAAGACGGGTATTGTAAAATGTTGTAGGTAAAGAAACAATGTTCACGACACATAAAGAAGTGTAAACACCTGAAGATATGGTGAACATGAAAGTACTCTCAAAAACGCGAGTTTCAGAGCATAATTTGTTGGCGTAACGTGCGGGAAAGAGGTGCCATTTATATCAGTGCGTTACCCTGAATAAATGGTGTCCCAGAGATGTTGCCACAAACTTCGAGAAGTCGTAGAGGGTGTCTTGAGAAACAAATAGAGGATAAGTGCCTGTGTCCAGAAAAAATGAAATGAAATGATCGTGTGGCGTTGTTGGCCCAGAGGCCCCATCCGACGAAGTTCGGACGCCGAGTGCAACTCTTATTTCAGGTGGCGTCACATTAGGCGACTTGCGTGCCAGTGATGATACGATGATGATGATGATAACAGAACCCCAGTCCACGAGCAGAGGAAATCTCGAACTCAGCCGGGAGTCGAACTCGGGCACACTGCATTGTACACAAACACATTAATACTCAGATAAGCAAACAGACAGAAACGTCATCCAATGACGCTACAGAACATCCGAGTTATAGACGCCGGTGTCTGCCATTAGGTTCTAGGCGCTTCAGCCCAGAACCGCACTGCTGCTACGGTCGCAGGTTCGAATCCTGCCTTGGGCTTGGATGTGTGTGAAGTCCTTAGGTTAGTTAGGTTTAAGTAGCTCTAAGTCTAGTGGACTGATGACCTCAGATGTTAAGTCCCATAGTGCTTAGAGCCATTTTGTCTGCCATTAGGCCACCCCCTTCGGCAGCAAACGAGACTTCGTATGCTGATGGACCAAATGCGGAATGCCTCTGTGTTGTTTGTTATTCAGTGACCGCAACTGAATGCCACGATCACCAGTGGAGAAGATGTAGACAGCTGCTGGGTAGACAGGCCTTGTCTCCTTTGAAAGCGGTGGTCTCTTGCATCGGTGGATGACGGTTTCGGATATGGGGTTCCATCTGCAGTTTATTTTTGTTGCGTTTACCGAGAAACATTTGAAATTTTAGAGGGTTCCAGGAGAAAAACAAACTGCAGAGGAATCCCATGTATGAAACCGTCATCCACTGAGGAAACAAAGCATCACATTCCCAGGACACAAGGCCTTTCTACACAACAGCTAGCTCCATCTTCTGCAGTGGCGACAGTAACAATTAGTTGCGTTCACAAAATAATGAATAACATTGTGAGACGTTCCGTCCATCAGCGTACAAAGTCACATTCACTGCTGAAGGCGCCAGAGCCTATAATTTCGACACTGTGAAGCTGTGTTGAATGACGTTTCTGGAGATGGGTTCCTGTCCTCGATTCGATCCTCAAAGCACCCTCTAGAACCCCTCTAAGTTTGTCAGAACATTTCTGGGACACCCTGTACATTAATGTTACATAATAGTTTTGACTTTATGCGCTAGGAGCGCTGCTGTTGCATCACATGACAAGCCACCCTGCGAGCTTAAGTAAGTATGTGAATCAGGCCCACAGGTCACCGGATGTTGCCCATGCCTGAGCTATGCAATGGAACGGCTTGGCAAAAATCAGGAAACATAGCAATTAGCGATATTTTATTATTTAAGCTTGTAATACTTGGTGAGTGAGAGAAACTCTGCCACAAGACTCTACAGTGTGGTGACCTCGTGCCCCACAGTGCAAGACCCGCTGTGTTGAGCCCAGGATGGGGCAGCTCGGATGGCGGAGCGCGCCACCCAGTGCCTGCCTGACCTGTCTGACGGCGGCCTCGACGGTGATTCCCCTGGAGTCGAGCAGCCCCTGCATCTCTGCCGCCAGCCTGCGCTGATCCGCATCCGGCTCGCCCTCTGGCCGGGGCGCCACCAGCTGCCGCAGCCTCTCCAGGCCCTGCCACACCTCCGCCTCCGTCATATTGCTCTCCCTGGACCTGCCAAAGGTCACAGATGTATGCAGGACACTGCACCGCCAACCTAATTACAACATGGAGCAACCGGTACCAGCTACTCTGTCCGAGTTTTGTGGATATTGCTACAGCTTATAACTTTTGTTAAATTCCAAATATCCTACACCCCTAATTCTATGGCTAAGGAATGAGTAAGTAAGTGCAATTAACATAGATAAAATACAATATAGACAAATTGTATGGAGACGACAAGCTCCGAGTGTATATTACCGTAGTCAACAACATTGCAAAGCAATTACTTTTTTTTTTCAGTATTTCCCCCGACAGAATAGAAGGCATGATCCATGATGAAATTCTTCAGTTTGGACTTGAATGTGTGAGGATTACTGCTAAGATTAAATTCTTGTTGTAGTGAAATGTTTCTTTTTATGTGTAAATAAATTTTAGCCCGAAAACTAAAATACTTTGTGTAAACCTACGTAAGAAACGCTGTATTTCTGTATTAATTCTGTGTATCGTCTTTAATTGGCTTATGATTTAAAATTGTAATTAATTCTTAAATGTGAGAGAGTACACAGTTGTTAAAATTAGCGAAAGAGACCAACTGTATTTTTGAATTGGCAAATAATGCAGCAGACGCAGCGCAAGCGGCGTCAACAATCAAATTTTATGCGATCACCCTCGCCAGAGAGGTGTGCGGCGAAGTCTCTCGAACATTTTTCCACGCAAGAGGCTTTCAGAGCGGGAAGTTACTGAGGAAAAATGACAGTCAAGTTGCCTTCCGTTGTCTGCATGTATACAGGGTGTTTGGGGAGGAATGTCAATATTTTAAACAGTGGTAGTACAAGTAATTCTGAAAAAAAATATGTTATAAGAACATAGGTCCGCAAATGCTTTCTTTAGGGGGGTATGGGTACTGAAAGGAACTTTAATTCTGCACAACTGATGTGCACAACATGAACATATATGCAATACAACTGGACCGTAATGTGATTTTCTTGCAAACAATGCACGGGTACCTGCCACGTTTACACTATCCAACGTAGGATGTATTATGGTCATGTGGTGTACGTAGTACAATCACCTGTTGTTTGCGTAGTTGTGCCGTGTAAGCCGTATTCTGCAGTGTACCGGCGACGGATGGGTTAGCTGTGTAATGTATGGTGTTAACTGTGTTCTTACAAGCGCTGGTAACATGCCACACGTCTAATGAAGTTCAAATGGCTCTGAGCACTATGGGACTTAACATCTGTGATCATCAGTCCCCTAGAACTTAGAACTACTTAAACCTAACTAACCTAAGGACATCACACACATCCATGCCCGAGGCAGGAATCGAACCTGCGACCGTAGCGGTCACGCGGTTCCAGACTGAAGCGCCTAGAACCGTACGGACACACAGGCCGGCACTAATGAGGAATACGCAGATATGGTGTATGTTTATGGCTTCCACGACGGTAGTGCTACCGCTGCAAGAGAAGGATACCACAGGCGCTTTCCGACTCGACGATTACCTGATCTCAGGGAGTTTACCAAAGTGTTTATCACTTTGCGTGCAACAAGCCCTTTTCCAAGTAGATATTTTTCATCCGAGCGTGCATGTCAACAAATTTTGCAAGAACAGGAAGAAATTATCGCAAGTGTTGAGCGAAGTCCCAGTACGAGCATACGAAGAATGTCCCTGAGTATGAATGTCCCATGTCCGCAGCTCGTGGTCGTGCGGTAGCGTTCTCCCGGGTTCGATTCCCGGCGGGTCAGGGATTTTCTCTGCATCGTGATGACTGAGTGTTGTGTGCTGTCCTTAGGTTAGTTAGGTTTAAGTAGTTCTAAGTTGTAGGGGACTGATGGCCATAGATGTTGAGTCCCATAGTGCTCAGAGCCATTTGAACCATGAATGTCCCACAGACACGTGTATGGGAAATATTACGTGCGGAAAACCTATATCCATTTCACATACAGCGTGTCCAAAATCTCCCCGTTGGCGACAATGCCCAACGACTTCAATTCTGTCACTGGGTAATTGAGAACAGTCATTTGCTTCCATACATACTATACACTGACGAAGCCCAGTTTTCACGACATGGAATAAACAACACACGCAATAATCATCGATGGTCACGGGAAAACACACGCTTCAGTGGATAGTAATTTCCAAGTTCGTTTTGCCATAAATGTTTGGTACGGCATGATCAGTAACCTTCTGATAGGTCCATTTATTATCAATCAGCGATTAACGGGGACAGGAACCTGAATTTTTTTTTAAATTTATTTGTGGAACTATTGGAAGACGGTCCTTTAGCCAAGCGAACTGGAATGTACTTTCAACATGACGGTGCCCCTCCACATGTTACCTTACGTGTGAGGGACCGTCTCAACTGCACCTACGCTAATCGCTGGATTGGCCGTGGCGGTGCTATTAGCTGGCCTCCAAGATCACCTGACCTCACACCTTTAAATTTCTGTGGACTGCTTCGTCGCAGCATGGACGCTGGTGAATTGATTAGGAACCAACCACAGGCAACTGAACAAGCAACACAACACGTTATCGCTAGAGCGCAAAAGTGCATTGACGTTCATGGTGGGATATTCGAACCCGTTCTGTGAACTGTAAAACATCTGTACGATAAGTGTTAAGGCCATTTGTAAAAGACGAGATACATCTTTTTCAACTGAATATGTGTAACATGCATGCTGCAATTCATTATGTACTAAATGCGAAGCAAATAAACATTAGGTAAAAATGTGTAACATAACTGTGCTTCTCTGTAACATTGTTTTCAAGAAAATCACGTTACAGTCCAGTTGTATTGCTTATACGTTCACGTTATGCACATCAGTTTTGCAGAATTACAGTTCCTTTCAATACCCACACCTCCCTAACGAAGCATTTGCGAACCTATGTTAACATAACATTTTTTGTTCAAAATTACTTATACCATCACTGTGTAAAATATTGACCTTTCCTCCCCAAACGCCCTGTAGAAACACGAGCGGCGTCTGGCTCTCTCTCTCTCTCTCTCTCTCTCTCCCTCCCTCCCTCCTGAGGCTCGCTCTCTACTGATGTCTCCGCTCTTGTCGATCACTCTCTCTCTTAATAATCGCTCCCTCGAATAATTTTGCAAAAGGCAGTTGTACTTGAAAGATATTTTCAAGGTGTGTAAAGTACTTACCTATGTAAAAATATCGTCAATATATGAATAATTGTTATTGTTTACCAATGTTTCATTTCAACTACATTAACCCTGCCTGCCAACCGTTTTATGTTTCAGCTAGGAGAACATACCGTTTTCTGGCCGCTGCCGAACATCACTGATGTTCGAACTTGTAGCAGCCACTCGTGTGTCCCTGAGATCTTTTAAGCCGATCTGTAACGCAGTTTCCGGGCAGCATTTCTGTGCATAACGCGTAATATTAATGATCGGCATACGGCCAACAAAAGATGTGCGCGGTCAGTTCACTCCACGGTATCAAAGCAGGTCAGAAAAAATCTGGAATTATTAATTTTCTCTCTCTTAGTGGTAAATTTATCTGTGCCGCGTGATAATTTAAACTTATCATTTTATTACCTTGCTGCTTCTTTTAATGAACGGCACTCCAGTTAATTTCCTCATATCAACATTTATTTTCCAGTTACCACTAAAGGGCGCCACTTAAAATAGAGAAAACTATCTTTTTTAAAATAATAATTCCGTAGCGTGTTTAACATGGACGCACACCTTACTGCACAAGAGTCAGAGAGGTGTGACGCAAATGCAAACTGCATTCCTGCCTAGTATTAACTCAGTGGTAGCTGTTGATTATTGGGATTAAGCTCATATTGTCAACAACAAACGACATTAAAGAAAATAAGTATTGAAAGGCCAGTGTCAGAGTTCCCATAGCCTGGAAAGGGGTCGACAAGGAGTTCGCGAACTTACACCACATACTGCACGAACTGCTCGTCTCAGAGCCAAAAATACCCTTTGCGAATCGGAAGAGTTGCTCCAGAATACAATGCTGTATCTCATGAGCGAATGGAAGCAAGTAAAGTAAACAAATTTTCGTAGCAGGTAATGTTCTAATGGTGAATACAGCACCATTCAGTTTTTGAACAAGACACTGAACATGGGCTTTCCATGACAGTTTACACCTAGAAAGTTAAAATGTTCAGATTCATTAATCGTATGTCGACTCTGTGTAATCAGAATGTCACTTTTAGCTGAATTGTGTGATAGAAACTGTAAAAACCGTGTGTTATTGTGATTTAGCATCAATTTCTTTCCGACGAGGGTTGCCCTGAAAGTAATGCACCGCATTTTTTCTCGTTACAAGCAACGTGTAGTAGTAGTAGTAGTAGTAGTAGCAACAGCAGCAGCTTTATTCATCCGTAGATCTCTTTTAACAAGGATGTAGGACATGTCAAAGTATTTACAAGTTTAGACCAATTTAAAATAAGCTAATTCGTACACACATATATTTAGAGACTTCTAGTTAGACATAATCATTAGATTTACCACTTCACTCACTACACACACACACACACACACACTGGTGATCTCTGGGTCGTTTTCTGTACCACAGTTTCCCATTTGCTATCCTGAAAAACTGAGTCAACATCCCTCCATAATGAGTGAGATGTTGAGCTCAGAAAGAGGAAGAGGTGTTAGTATTTTGCTATGCATAGCTTGGGGATAAATATTTCTAGAAAGGGGAAAAAAATAAAGTGAAGGTGTTATGAGGAATGTTGGATGTTTTATAATCATTGTTATTATTATTATTTATTTGTACAACATTTTTTTATCAAACCCCTACTCTGTTTTATCTAAGTAATCCTTCAATGTATAAAATGTATTGCATAACAGGTACTTTTTAGCTGCCTTTTTAAATAAGTGTATTTTTGCAATTTCTTTAATCTCTTTTGGTAATTTATTGTACAGTTTTATTCCTTGGTAGAAAATGCTGTTTTGCGTTTTATGTTTATTTTTTCTTGGTAAATGTAAGTTGAGTCTATCTCTTGTTGCATGGTCATGGACAGAGCTGTTTGTGCAGTAATTATCAATGTTATTTTTGTTATGTACAACTGACTGGTAAATGTATTCACATGGAACAGTTAAAATCCCCAGTGTTTTGGACAGATCTTTACAATGAGCTCGACTAGTATTTTTGGTTATTATTCTTATGGCTCTTTTCGAGAGGTTGGAAATTGTGTTCATATTTTGTGAGTTTGTTCCCTAAAAAAGAATGCCATAGCTAAGAATTGAGTGTACTTATGAATAATATATAACTAAAAGACACTGCATCTTACACACTGACGATGGGATTCTAAGGGCGTAAGATACTGATGACATTCTGTTTGAAAGTCCTTGGGTGTTCACACCACTTCAACTGGGAATCAATATTAATTCCTAGAAATTTTGCATTTGTTACGCAGTCTATAGAGGTGCCATCTACATTTAATTTAACATTGTCATTTTTCCTCTTCAAACTGAAATTCATGGCATTAGTTTTCTTTATGTTCGATTTCACCTTATTGCTTATTGACCAATCATAAACTTCCTTGAGGGTTTCATTTGCTCTCTCGGCAAGTAGTGCTCATGTTTTTCAGTGACTACAACATTGCTGTGATCAGTGAAGAGAATTTTTCACCATGGGTAACACTAGTGAGAAAGTCGATGTATATCAGGAATAGTATTGGTCCCAATATGCTACCTTGTGGAACCCCTATATTAATGTATTCTCGTTCTGATAAGTGTTTTACTAAATGATTAGATATATTTGAAATAAGTGTTATCTCTACTATTGGTACCCTATCTGCTAGGTATGATTGAAACCAGTCATTAGCTATCCCTCCTATTCCTAATGCGTCTAATTTATTTGATAGAATCTTGTGGTCGACTGTATCAAGCACCTTAGAAAAATCCAGAAATATGCCTGTGACACATTCATCTTTATCAAGAACATCAAGTACAACTTTTGTGAAATCTACTATGGCTGATTCTGTATTTTTGCCACTTCGGAAACCAAACTGTGATTCGCTTTAAAGATTGTATTTATTCAGGTAATTCATTAATCTGCCTCTCATAACTGCTTCTATTATTTTTGAGAATGCTGACAGCAGGGAAATGGGCTGGTAATTTTCTATGTCTTCTTCATTACCTTTCTTAAGAAAAGATACAACACTCGCCTGTTTTAACTGCTCTGGAAATGTCCCTGATGTGAAGGATTCATTTATTATATTTGTTAAGGGGCCTTATATACTCCCTATGCATTGTGTCAGTACACACTTTGGTACATCATCTAAGCCTACTGACTTTTTACATTTTAGTTTTTGAACAGTTTTTTTGACTTCGTTCTCTGTGGTTGGAAGTAACATCATTGTATTTAGTACAGCATTATTTACAGGTGTTATATTTGTTTTGGGGAATTTTTGCTGTAACTTCTCTGAAATACCTGAAAAATGTTCGTTTACATAGTTTGCTAAGTGTTGTGGATCATGTATTACCTTACCCCCCCCCCCCCCCTCCCTTAGCAGTATGTTATTCTGTGATTGTTTGCCTCTCCCCGTTTCCTTTTTTATAACGTCCCAGATTATTTTGCTTTTATTCTCTTCATTATATATTATTTTGTCATTAAATGATTTTTTTGCAGCAATCAGCACCTTCCTATAGGTCTTTTTGTATCTGTGATAGAAATTTAAAAATTCTGGTTCATTGCGAATCTTTTTCATGGAATTGAGATGTTTAAGTGTTTGGGAGGACTTCTTAATACCTAATGTTATCCATCTGTTTTTGTGAGATGTTGATATAGACATGCACAATTTTTGGAAATGCCTTTTCAAAGTCCAATTTAAACAATGTGGAAAATTTAGAGAATTTCATATTCACATTGGTTTCCTTATACACTTAATCCTAGCATTGTTTTTCTAGTTCTTTTGAAAAATATTTTATTTTCATTTCTGATGGATGTCGTTTGTAGGCTTGTAGTGTAGGGCATGATTCAATGCCTGATTTTAATGTTGTTATTTGACAGAGAAGGTCTGATAGTCCGAGATCTTTTACAGCTACATCACATTCTTCCCTGTTAATATTTGTGGCCACATGCCGTACTTAATTTCTCACTGCAGAGAAAGAAACTCTGGAGAATATTTAAGAAAAAAACGACATTTTGTATATGGAGTGCGCGATTGATTCTTTTGTAAATTTTTTTTGTTTATTTAAGACGCAATCTCATGTTTATGACACAGTGATAATCGGTTTCGCCCATACAATGAACATCTTCAGATTCTAAAGGCGGCAGACACTGAACACAGGTTCATGCGTTGACAATGCATGAACCTGTGTTCAGTGTATGCCGCCTTTGGAATCTGAAGGCGGTCATTGTATGGCCGAAACCGGTTATGACTGTGTCATAAACCTCTGGAGAATATTCACAACTGTTTGTGGAAATTCTATGGAGTATCTGCTGTGGGCAGAAGTACAGTTAGTTGCTGGGCACGGATATGAGGTCATCAGAAGACGGTTCGGTGGAGCTCCACGATTTGCAGCGGTCGGAGAGACCATCCACGGCTGTCACACCTGACATGCTGCAACGAGCTGATGTCATTCGCGAGGACAGATGTATTACGACTCGGCAGTTGGCGCTGCTTCTGTCAACCAGGAAAGGAAGTCTGGATGCAATTATCCGCACTCTTGGATATTCAAAGGTGTGTGCAAGATGGGTCCCGCAGTGTTTACGGTGGATCACCAATCGCACAGAGAAAATATTTGTCTTGGTTTGTTTTTGAAGCCGAGGGGGGAGGCCGCCTTGTTCCGGTTTATGACAGATGATGAAATCTGGGTTCACCATTTTGAGCCCGAAACAAAACGACAATAGATGGTATAGCGTCATTCCCACTCCCCACAGAAGAAAAATTTCAAAACAACTGCTTCCGCCGGTAAGACCATGCTGACCGTGTCCTGGAACTGTGAGAGTGTGATTCTCACTCATATCATGCCAAGAGGCGGTGCCATTAATTCAGAAGCATGTGTCAACACATTAACAAAACTCAAGAGGCGACTTCGGCGCCACAGCAACCCAGGAGATGTTTTGCTGCAACACGATAACGCTCGGCCCCACACACGGCTGAGGACTGCTGAACACATCGCAAAACAGGGTTGGATAGTGTTACCCCATCCACCCTACAGCCCTGACCTAGCCCTCACGGACTTCCACTTGTTTGGACCATTAAAGGAGGCCATTCGTGGAAGACAAGACGATGAGGAGGTGATTCACAAAGTGAAGCACTGGCTCCGCCACCAGGATAAAGAGTCGTACCGACAGGGCATACATGCCCTTGTCTCGCGCTGGAGGAAGGCCATAAAACGGGACAGATTACGTAGAAAAATAGGGTGTGTAGATAAAACACCATTCTTTCGTATGTGTAGGTCTCATCATGTTCAATAAAGTCTTGTTGAAGAAAAAGAATGCGATGCATTACTTGCTGGGCAACCCTCGTACAAGCCATGAGATATCTTGTACTGCAGTAGTTGATACATTGCTACGTTGCACTCGACTTCTTTCACTACCAAAGTAGTGCTAACAGCAAACAAATATTTTAGAATCACCTGTCGTATTAAAACGTAAATAATTTATACAGGATATTTCAGAAGTAATGGGCACTACTCAGAGATATGACAGGAACAATTATTCGAAACAAACAAAGGTCAACTAAACAAGGGCTGTAAAACGTATACCTTAAGAGCTATGAGGATTTTTTGATCTTCCATAGTGTGAAACAAATCTCTTCTACTGCAAGCTCTCTACTTTCCATATTTTTGGAAATGGTAGCATGGATTAAAACATGAAAAAAATTTCAGTAAACATGTGATCTAAAGTGCATACCATAAGAGCTATGAGCACTTGTCCATCTTAGAACGAACAAGTGCTCATAATATATAAGGTACGCATTTTAGAACACATCTTTGCTGGACATTTTTTCTTGTTTTGTCCACACAGTCTGCAGCAGAAGAGGTTTGTTTCACAGTGTCGAAGATCAAGAATTCGTCGTAGCTCTTAAGGTATGCGTTTTAGAGCCCATGTTAACGTCACTTTTTTGTTTCAAAAGATCGATCCTGTCATATCCCTCAATTTTGACCATCACTTCTGAAACACCCTGTATACAGCCACTCTCATTACTGTGGAGACCGAACTTTCGGTGTCTGTTCTTAACATAAAGTGGAAGCCGGGATGGTTTCTTTGAAAGGGCATGGCTGATTTCCTTCTGAGTCCGTCCTATCGACATCTCTAATAGGCTAGTCGACGACGGGCCATTAAACCTTAACCTTCCTTTCTTCCCATTTACCTAGGATGTGATTATAATGAGCAGACCGCTGATCAGCAACGACATGACTAGGATAGTGGCTTGCGTTCGTATCCAGTTAGTCTTCAATGGCGACGTACACAGAAATATCAGTAAAAGAATACTAAAAGAAGATCGCTTTATGATCCCAGTTCGCCCGGATTTGCTGCGCCAAATTGTTATTGATGTGCTGTGGCCAACCGAAAATGAATGCACAAAATACTGAGAAAAGGAAAATTGCCACTTTGAGTGTTGGATCAGCTGAGCAGCCTTTGGCATCAGTTGACGGCGGTGATTACTGGCAAGGGCCATAAAATATTCATTAGCGTGGCGACGGCGGCTGTGCATAATTTAACGCTATCGAGCTGTAGGGCGTCTGTCGCGGATCCGGACGAGTCTGAACTGGTCCGGTTTGCGGCAGCTGCTGCTGGAACACCTTTATGTCCAGCACGCGTCGAGGGGTGGCGGGCCTTGACCCAGATGACTCAAAGTCTCTTCTGCAAACCAAAGCAAGCACCTCCTATAGAGTGAGTTACTCAGCAAAAACAGCAGACAAGAAGAATGGCTCTCCAAATTTTTAGGCACCCTTATGTTGTTGTTGTTATGGACTTCAGTACGAACTCTGACTTGCTGCAGCCCTCCAAGCTAGTCCGTCCAGTGCAAACCTTCTTATCTCTGCATAACTTCTGCAACTTACATCCATTTCAACCTGCTCACTGTAACCAAGCCTTGTCGTTCCTCTACGACTGTTACACCTCCCTCGTCCCCTCATTATTAAACTGGCGATCCCTTGGTGTCTCAGCGTGTGTTCTGTCATCCAATCACTTCTTGCACTCAAGTTGCGTCGTATATTTCTTAAACTACCAACGCTTGCATTTTTTTAACATACTTGTGATGGTTTCTTATTTAACTCACCAAAAATCAGCAGTGGAGCTCATGACGAGCAAGGTTATTTACACGAATTTCTTTTCTCCCCAACTCAACTCAGTACCTCTTCATTACCTCTCTGAGCTACCCATATACCGCCCACAACATAATGTATCAACACTTGAAGATTCGTAAAATCTGTGCGCATTGGTTTCCCCACCAACTGATTGCCGAACAGCGCAATACTCGAATGGCGCTGTCTTTGAGTCGTCTGCAGCGTTATCACGAGGAGGAATACGGCTTTCTGTCGAGTATTGTCACAGGTGACGAAACATGGTGTCACCATTTTGATCCGGAAAGCAACCGTCAAAGCAAGCAGTGGAAACATGCGACTTCACCACCTCCAAAGAAATCAGTTTTGGTAAGGTCATGATGTTCTCCTTTTTTGACCACGAGGGCCCACTGCTTGTCGATTTCCTGGAACGGGGAACCACCATCAGTGCCCAGCGTTATCAAGCCACTTTACAGAACCTTAGACAAGCCATGAAGTCGAAATGCCAAGGCATGTTGTCCAATGGCGTTATCGTCCTGCATGATAATGCCCGCTCAGACACGTCCAATGCGGTGAAGACGACACTGCAGCAGTTTAGGAGCACTGGAACATCCACCATACAGTCCCGACCTCTCGCCGTGTGACTTTCATGTGTTTGGACCTCTAAAAGAAGCAATTCGCGGACGTTGATTCGCAACGGACGACGAAGTGTGTGACTGGGTCCAGGTCTGGATCTGATAGCAGTCTACTAGCTTGTTCAAGGATGATATCGACCAGCTAGTGTCGCAATGGGATAAATGTGCCAATAGCAGATGTGGCGACTATTTTCCAGTATTTGTACTGTGTATAGATACATTTTTGAGTTAATAAAATCGTTACCGTTAATTTACACTAGTGACCGGGTTTCATTTGAATGACCCTTATGGTACTCAACATTCTTCTGTCTCTATAAGTGTTTAATTCGCATCAGTTTCTGGGAAAGTATCACCATCTCCAAAACTCGCCTAATGGCAACCCAACGGGCGACATGCCATTTCCACAATACATTATTATGGAGCTGTCCCCAACGATCAGCTCAGCAACTGTTGTCGACTAGGGACTAACACTTTCAGCTAGACATTTACACACATTAGAGGGACACCACACATCATATGCATGCGTGAAATTACAGTGGTAGTCCCCCAGGATTCAATTATTGTTCTCGCTTTATGTCAACAGTCTGCCACTTTTTTGAATCACGGGGCAGGATGAGCTCTGTTTGCAGCAAACACTAGCACTGTTATGAAGCAAGTGCCATTTAAATATGTGTTTAAAAGTTTCGTACAAACTTGTTGTATTACTTTTGCTGAAATTTTCATATGTTTCTGTAAGCTGAGACTTTTCGAAGGTTCTTTTGGTTTTGGATAGTTCATTATGTTTTTCATTTGTTGTCTGAATTGCTCCAAATGTTCTTTTTTAACATCTACATTTTCTAAATTATTATTATTATTATTATTATTATTATTATTATTACTATCATTACTTACATACTTACGTACTGCTCATGTATTACACACATCAAAAAAAGTTTTGCATCACCTCGGTTCCAAGAGTTCCGGAACCAGTACAGAAAATTGGAATAGAGATCAACATAAACATCATTTTTCGCCCTTTTTATTGCTTGTGGAAA
This sequence comes from Schistocerca americana, assembly GCF_021461395.2. Lineage (NCBI taxonomy): Eukaryota > Metazoa > Arthropoda > Insecta > Orthoptera > Acrididae > Schistocerca > Schistocerca americana. The sequence goes on from NC_060120.1 coordinate 257,955,940, forward strand.
TCACACATTGCATGTTGTGTAACCATACAGCGAGACCTTCAGAGGTGGTGGTCCAGACTGCTGTACACACTGGTACCTCTAATACCCAGTAGCACGTCCTCTTGCATTGATGCATGCCTCTATTCGTCGTGGCATACTATCCACAAGTTCATCAAGGCACTGCTGGTCCAGATTGTCCCACTCCTCAACGGCGATTCGGCGTAGATGCCTCAGAGTGGTTCGTGGGTCACGTCGTCCATAAACAGCCCTTTCTAATCCATCCTAGACATGTTTGATAGGGTTCATATCTGGAGAACATGCTGGCCACTCTAGTCGAGCGATGTCGTTAACCTCAAGGAAGTCATTCATAAGATGTGCACGATGGGGTCGCAAATTGTCGTCCATGAAGACGAACGCCTCGTGAATATGCGGCGTACATCGGCCCCACATAATGCCACCCCAAAACAGCAGGGACCCTCCATCTTGCTGCACTCGCTGGACAGTGTGTCTAAAGCGTTCAGCCTGACCGGGTTGCCTCCAAACACGTCTCCGACGGTTGTCTGGTTGAATGCATATGCGACACAGTTCCTGTTTCTCTGTGTCTCCTCCATGTCCGAGCAACATCGCTTTGGTTCACACCCAGACGCTTGGACACTTTGTTGAGAGCCCTTCCTGGCACAAAGTAATAATGCAGGCGCGATCGTACCTCGGTATTGACCGTCTGGGCACGGTTGAACTACAAATAACACGAGTCGTCTACCTCCTTCCTGGTGGAATGACTGGAACTGATCGGCTGTCTGACGGAATCCGTCTAATAGGCGTTGCTCATGCATGGTTGTTAACATCTTTGGGCGTGTTTAGTGACATATCTGGACAGCCAAAGGGACTGTGTCTGTGATACAATATCCACAGCCAACGTCTATCTTCAGGAGTTGTGGGAACCGGGATGATGCAAAACTTTTTTTTTATTTGTGTATGTACATTGTAATGTTATCTTACTCATGATGTCTGCTTCGATTAAGGCCCTAATATTGTCAAGTGAAATAAACGCAGAATAAATAGATTAGGTGTATTTTTTGTCCAATAGATTTATAGTGAAGAGATCCTCCAGGACGTAGAACATGTCAGGAAAACAACAATACGCAACAAATATTTACAAAGAAAAACAAATGTTAACACTCCTTCCAAGGATCACAAGAGGAAAGATATCGTAAGTTTATTTTCACATAAATGGTAATAAGTACATGAAACATGTAAATGTTCAGTACACTGAGGAGCATGCTACAATTTTTAAAACGCTATATGTCACCGTGCATCAAAAAATAGAAAAATCATTTTACAACACTTATTTACAATGATTGCACTACTGAAGTGAATTTAAACAAGACACAGATTACAAGATTATTTGATACTATTAGTAACATATTCACATCAGTTGATTTTGCTTAGAAATTCACCAGTGGAGTAGAAGGATAAGATTGAGTACTGGAAACAAACTACAAAACAAGCAATATAGAGGAACTGAAGTTGTTATGTGATCCTAATCAGTCAATGTAAAGTTGAAATCTAACCGTTAAGATCACAGACAGTATATGACTACAAACTGATCAGTGTAAAGCGAAATTAGAGGTTTTATGTATCCGTAGATCTTTTTTTTCTTGCAATGAAGATTGCTAGCTGGCAGTGGGCTAGTGTATTACTCACAGGTACTGTACGAGCTGTTGCGCGCGCGACCGGAAGAAGACGTTGGCGTTGCAGAGTGTGATGGCCGGGAAGGGTATGCGGTAGGATGGGTAGTGGTTGGTCTCGACGATGGCGCGCGTCGGGCTCTCCGAGAAGCGCTGCCAGAAGTTGTTGGCCATGAACGCCGCGCCGATCACGCCCAGCAGCACCACCACCGCCCACAGCACCCTGCGCACACCAGCACTCTCGTCTAGGGACTCCAGGAACTGCCAACAGCGCAGCCACGCTATTCTACTGCTTTGTGCGGAGACACACAGTCGGAGCCCCAGATACAGGAGGGTGCTGGACGTCTTCAGGAAGTACTACCATAGCTGTCACCCACAAATGCAGTGCTCTTCAGGGCCAGCTGCAGAGACACATCTCAAAGCATTCTTTAGCAAAGAATAACTTTGGGTCAAAATAAGGGTTGGTGCCTGGTTTCTGAATAGTGTTACCAGACGTGGACGTCACTTCAACACCCATCGTGACCAGCAGCTAAGCTGTGGTTCGTATCACCCCGAATGTAATAGAAAAAAGTAATTCAGCATGGTTCCATGTTGGAGTTCTCAGGAAGATCATAAAAATATCCATCCTGGAATAAACAGTAGAGTTCTGTTGGGATGGATGGGTAGTTGTTAGTCTCAGCTCTGGTGTACACATGAATGTTTGAGTGTCTCACTAAGAAGCTATTGTGGCATTCATCAAGTCCAGGATCAAAGCTACAGTTCACAACACCTTGCAGCAAAGAGGTCCTTGAAATGTGGATGGATAGGTTGAGATGGTATCTTGAAAGGCATCCAGCAACCGAAAAGGCTACAAAACAAATCTGATAGTGCTAAGTACATGGATGCCATACCTGTCACTTCACAAAATCACCATCCAACAACCTGTTCTTTTACACTGCATGTACGCCAAGTTCTTTGAACTTTCGCTACTTGCCTCTCAAACAAAACAAAAAATTCTTAAAAAGTAATAAAGCTGTCTTCAATCTTAAAGTTGGTTTGAACACTACAGTGTTTTATCAGAAAATGGTTCAAATGGCTCTGAGCACTATGGTACTTAACTGCTGAGGTCATCAGTCCCCTAGAACTTAGAACTACTTAAACCTAACTAACCTAAGGACATCACACACATCCATGCCCGAGGCAGGATTCGAACCTGGGACCTTAGCGGTCGCGCGGTTCCAGACTGTAGCGCCTAGAACCCCATGGCCACACCGGCCGGCGTTTTATCACACTTCATCCTATTGGAGCCGGTACACACTTGCCTTCCACTGACCTCTAAGTTGACTTATCCAGTCTATTTTATGGGGACCCGTAGCTAATGTGGGACTACAGTACCCAACCTTAACATCTCATGGTTTATTCCTAAGAAAGCCTATCTAATAAAATTTATGAACTATTTTCCAAACAATTGTCACGCAAAAAATTTCAGTCCCTTGCTTCCGCCTCCCTCACCCTTTTCAATACTCACCAGCCAACACAACCCAATCGCCTCCACTGACCACTGCCAACCTATTGTTACTGCTCTCATCCAGGCCGTAGACACTGACACCATGGCAGATTCAGTCAAACGAGAATTAAATACCCATATCAGTATTCAAACACATGTTAAGTCCTCCATGTCCACAATGATTCTGGTCTCACCTCTATCATCCATATTTTACGGAATTCACCTCACAAGAGACCATTAAATAAAAGAACTTTAAATCACCACCAGGGCTTCGAGTATAGCTATCCAGATTACAACTACAGGCCCACAGACATCAGAAACGCTTTAAGTATACTCAACAGCTCACCCAAAAGTTCAGAAAGGCTGCCGGCCTGTCCCAACCGCCAACTATGTGTGGTGACATTTTGTTTGTCTCCCTTTTTATGTAGTTGGTGGAATGACGTTATTTTCTACTCTTCTGGAATCTTTTATGCTTTCCAAATGTTCTCAAAAAGTAAGTGTAGGTCACTTATGATCTTTGGTCCTAACAATTTCAGTAATTCTGGTGTAATGGAGTCTTTATCACTTCCTTTATTGTTTTCGTGTGTTTTGATGGCTTCATAAATTTCTAACTCTGTTGGTGGAAAATCTTCCTCAAAACAGTGCCCTAGTCTACGATCCCCACTCACCTGCAACACTTGTAACCATTCTCCCCCAACATATTCTCACAAATGTAAAGCAAAGCCAACACCCACTTAACATGAACTTCTTATTCCCATCCAGCACATCAACAACGCACCTCTTCCATTTACTATCTTGTGGAGTACACAATTCTTACCCAAGGAACTTAACAATGAATTATGCCACCATTGTAATTATCGGTCCCACTCACTCTATACACTATGACTTTATCAACCGCATTGACCAGACCTTCTCCACCTATGTTACTGCCGACCTTATTATCCAAAGCCTGCCCCATGCCGAACTAGAATGGTAACGTCGGTTTTCTAGCACTCTGCAAGGTAACACATTCCCCTATTTCGACAAGCCCATCCTCAAAGCAATTTCACCCTCGATATTATACTCACTTCACTTAACATGACTATAAGTGTCCTCAGTCCAGCCCCTCAAATCCTCCATATGACACTCACACCATACATCTGTACAAAACCAACGGGGTTGCCTGATGGGACTCAACCCACATCTAAGTTAAAAGCCATCCAATTATCCAAGAAACCTCAGAAGACATGCTCTCTCTGAACACTTTCTTCAAAAGATCTTATCTCAAGCCATATCTACCCATGCCCCTACTTGCTTAATTACTTTCACCAGCACACACATTCTCACATGATCTGCTCGTTTTAAAAGAGTCCCATCAACTGTGCCAACTCTTCCTCAACAGCAGAAAGTGGTACATTCTCACAGTGATACATCCAGAACCTCATACAAGCATAAAAACCTCTTGAACTGGAGACTGACATCTACAAATCACAGAACCACACGCCCTACAAACTCAACAAAACATTGTAAAGTATTCCATCATGTCACTGTTACAAATCCCTCACCACATTATCCTCACCTTCGCAACAACCAACTGTTACCTCTTTGCTGCATACCTTGATATTATTCTGAAAAACTCAATCTTAAACCACTCCATGATCCCCTACGTAGCTTTGCCTCTGTTACTGAAGATGTGCTCTTCGTTTCCAGTACTCTAATCTTTTAATGCTTCATAGCCTCTTTGTCCTCCAACATACCAACAGAACAGTCTCAATCATTATTCCCAACTCAGAACCTAGACACAACACCAAAAATCAGATTAAACACACAAGTTTCAGCACAAGGCATCAAAACAACTCTCTACAGAAAATATAATCTAGCGCAGAGTCATGACTCCAATACCTACCATAACTTTGAAGACAGCCCCATTTCCAACCTACAAGCCTTAGTCACACTGTACAACACTGTCATCAATATAGTTTTCTATTCCAAGCAATCAGATACAAAGTTCCTTCGGGCATGCATGCATGTCTGAAGCAACTTCGCATCGTAATTCGGAATAATACAGGCACTGCAATATCGTATTTATCCGGAGACTTCGGGCAAGCGACTTTCACGTAAATGTCCCCTGTACGGAAAATTGCATAATAGATGTACATAACAGGTTGTGGACACATGAATGACGACATATAGAAACTTGGGTCAGGTCGTGAGTCATGCTCGGAAAGCCTAATAGTAACGCGAGCGCTCGCTATAGGCGGGAAATCTGGGTTCGAGTCCCGGTTCGGCACAAATATTCATTGTCGTCAATCCATTATACAGCCGATGGTTGTCCATATTCGCAACTGCATGTATTTCATGTTACAATAAATCATCTGACTGACGTCGATACTGACAATATATTGGAGGTAAAATAACGTAATTTTCGATGTATTGAATTTTTGATGTTTCAAAAAGCTGAGGTTACTTTTGTCCTTCGCGGGTAAATTGGCCCATTGGTCGGAAAAAGTTATGTCATTGATGTGAAGTAAACAAAACAGTATGCGTTCACAATGTGCAAAGATCAGTCTCGAAGGACATGAGTTCCACAGAGTAATGCTGTGCTGCCAGCACTCGATGTTGAACGTAAATGTTTTAACAGCTGTTACGTCCCAATAACTTTTTCTGGAGACCTCACGTGCTAAAAAAAAGTGAGTGTCGTTCTGCTTTCTGACAGATTAGGTAATAAGATGAGAAACTGTCGTTTGTGCGAAATTAAATCTAGATAATATATTAACACTTCTGTAAAATGGTGTACATTTTTGCAAAATGTAGAGTTACTTAAGCTGGGGCCAAAGTAACCCAAAATGAGGAAAAAGTGGTACTAAACTCTCGCCAGTCGATATGCATGTAGGGAAAACAGAGTAAAGAAAGTTCAACTGTAAAAATTTTATCAGTAAATTGTCGAAATGTTCGTGGCAAAATTTCCGAATTTACCATCGTCCAGGAAGTTCTCAATCTCAAATTATTCAAATGGTTGAAATGGCTTTAAGCACTATGGGACTTAACATCTGAGGCCATCAGTCCCTTAGACTTAGAACTACTTAAACCTAACTAACCTAAGGACATCACACACATCCATGCCCGAGGCAGGAATCGAATCTGAGACTATAGCAGCTGCGCGGTTCCGGACTGAAGCACCTAGAACGGCTCGGTCACAGTGGCAGGCCCTCAAATTATTCTTGGGACTGAGAGCGGGCTAAAACCCAAAGTGAAAAGCTCTGAGATATTTAGTGCGTCTTGTAATGGTTATTTGAAAGACAGATTAGACGCCGTAGGAGGGGGTGTTCATTACAGTTGACAAAAATATTGCCCCTATTGAGATTGAAATTGAGTGTAATGGTGAAATTATCTGGTCGCGCATAACAGGTCTAGGTGAAACCAAGTTAATTGTTGGATGTTTCTATCGACAACCCGACTCCGCTATGAAAGTTCTAGAGTCATTCGGAGAAAGTCTAGGGTCAGTTGAGCATAAATACCCAGATCATCCGATACTAGTTGGTGGTGACTTTAACCTACCAAGTATAGACTGGGTCGTGTATGGATTCACTGCAGGAGGTAAAGACAAACAGTCTTGTGAAGTACTTTTGAACACTTTCCCGTAAACTGTCTTGAGCAGCTAGTTCTGCAGCCCACAGGCAGTGGAAATATCTTGGACCTTGTAGCTACGAACAGGCCAAACTAGACGGGGTTAGTCATCATGATATCATAGCAACTATGGTTACGAAAGCTAATAAATAAGTCAAGAGCGCTAGGAGAGTTTTGCTGCTAGAAAGAGTAAATAAGCAGTTGTTAGCGTCTCACTTAGACAATAAACTGCGGTCGTGTAGTTCCAGAATGATGGAAAATCGTGCTCTGGACAAGTATGCGCCTAGTAAGTGGATTAATAACGGAAAAGACGCACCATGACTTAATAACAAAATTCGGAAAATGCTGTTGTACTCTCGGTTCAAAAGAGGACACGCAAATGGCGACAGGCAAAGATTAGTAGGCATTCGTGCGTCTGTGAAAAGATCTATGCGCGAAGCATACAACAGCTTGACTATGGATCTGGTGGAAAACCCAAAAACATTCTGGTCCTATGTAAACCCGCTAAGCGGGTCTAAGGCTTCCATCCAATCACCAGTTGATTAGTCTAGTTTGGTAGTAGAAGATAGCAAAAGGAAGGAGAAAAGTTTTAAATTCCACGTTTATGAAATCGTTCACCCTGTAAAATTGTTCAAATGTACCGTCGTTTGGCCATCGCACAGGGTCCCTTATGAATGAGATGATAATAAACATCCCTGTCGTGGAAAAACAAATGAATGAGTTGAAAATAAATAAGCCGCCAGATGCGAATGAAATCCAAATTCGGTTTAACAAAGAGAACTCTACGTCACTGTCCCCTTACTTAGTTTGTATTTATCGCGAATTTATCTCCATCAGAGCAAAGTGCCAAGCGACTGAAAAAAACTGTAGGAGACTCCTATATATAAGAAGGGTAAAAGAACAGCCCCGAAAAATTACAGACCAATATCCCTAAAATAAGTTTGCTGGAAAATTCTAGAGTGTATTTTGAGTTCAAACATAAGAAATTTCCTAGATACCGAAAAGTTCATGTCCACGAATCAGCACGGCTTTAGAAAGCAGCTTGCTCTTTTCTCACAGGATATACTGCGAACTGTGGATGAAGGGCAACAGGCAGACTCCATATTTCTAGATTTCCGAAAATCCGAAAAGCATTCGACACAGTGCCCCACTGCAGACTGTTAACGAAGGTAGCACACGGAATAGGCTCCCAAGTATGTGACATGACAGGCTCGAAGACTTCTTAAGTAGTATGTTGTTGTTGTCCCCCCCGCCTTATGGACCTTGCCGCCGTTGGTGGGGAGGCTTGCGTGCCTCGGAGAATATAGATAGCCGTACAGTAGGTGCAACCACAAATGAGGGGTATCTGTTAAAAGGGCAGACAAACGCGTCGCTTCTGAAGAGAGGCAGAAGCCTTTTCAGAAGTTGCAGGGGGCAACAGGCTGAATGACTATTCTGGGCTTGTAACATCAACCAAAACGGCCTTGCTGTGCTGGTACTGGGGACAGCTGAAAGCAAGGGGAAACTACAGCAGTAATTTTTCGTGAGGGCCTGCAGCTCTACTGTGTGGTTATATGATGATGGCATCCTCTTGCGTAAAATATTCCGGAGGTAAAATAGTCCGCCATTCGGATCTCGGGGGGTGACTACTCTGGAGGACGTCGTCATCAGGAGAAACAAAACCGTCGTTCCAGATATTGGAGCGTGGAATGTCAGATCCCTTAATCGGGCACGCAGGTTAGAAAATTTAAAAAGGGAAATGGGTAGGTTAAAGTTAGATATGCTGGGCATTAGTGAAGTTTGGTGGCAGGAGGAACACTACTTTTGGTCAGGTGAATACAGGGTTACAAATACAGAAAAGCAGGAGTAGGTTTAATAATGAGTAAAAAAAATGAGGGAGAACAAGGGATGAATACAGTAAGCAGATTCAGAGAGATGTAGGTTGCAGTAGTTAGTCAGAGGTGAAGAGGCTTGCACAGGATAAAGTAGCATGGAGAGCTGCATCAAACCAGTCTTTGGATTGAAGTCTAACACAACAACAACAACAACAACAACAACAACTTCTCCTCGACGGCGAGTGTTCATCGGAGGCGGGGTAACATCTGAGGTATCCACGGAAGTGTGATTGGACCGTTGCTATTTTCTATACACACAAAGTATCTGGCGGACAGGGTGGGCAGCAATCTGCGGTTGTTCGCTGATGATGCTGTAATGTACAGGGAAGTGTCGAAGATACAAGATGACCTAGACCAAATTTCGGTCGATGTGATGAATGGTAGCTGGTTTGAAATGTAGAAAAATGTAAGTTAATTCGGATGAGCGGGAAAAACAAATCCGTAATGTTCGGATACACCATTACTAATGTCCTGCTTGACACAGTCACGTTGTTTAAAAATCTGGGCATAACGTTGAGAAGCGATATGACATGAAACTATCAAGTGAGAACCATGGTAGGAAAGGTGAAGGGTCGACTACGGTTTATTGAAAGAATTATAGGACAGTGTGGTTTATCTGTAAAGGAGACCGCAAATAGGACGATAGTGCGACCCATTCGTGAGTCCTGTCCGAGTATGTGGGATCCGCACCAGGTCGGATGGAAAAAAGGTGTCGAAGCAGAAGCATTTCAGAGGCGAGATACTAGATTTGTTACCGGTAGTTTCGAAAAGGATGTAAGTGTTACAGATATGCTTCGGGAACTGAAATGGATATCCCTGGACGGAAGAAGACATTCATTTCGAAGAAATGCGGAATATGTAGTAGAAGTAAGTTGATAGATGAGCAGGAGCATAAGATCTGTGCCCTTCAGTTGTAGTTGCAATGCACAAGTGGGGAACTACATAGGTTGAGGAGGGCGAAGGGTGGTGAGGAATGGGAACTGGCAGTTGGCAAGAAGGCAGCTAGGAAGAGGAGGTATTCAGTTATACTTTGCAAATATGCAATAGATTTGACCAACTGTCAGAGTTGAGTGGAGAGGAGTCTTGTGTAGCAGTAGATGTAGGGAACATGCAGCAGTGCTCAGCAGTTAGGAGGACTAGGTCAGTTGCAAAGCCTAACAGAAAGAAGAAGGTTCTGCTGCTAGGTAACTGGCACAGTAGAGGTGTGGGCCAGCAGTTGCAGAAAGTGTTGGGGAGTGAGTACCAGGTCACCAGAATTGTGAAGCCTAGTGCAGGATTGCCTCAGGTGACTGACAGCATGGGGGAGTTATGTAAGAATTTTACGAAGGAAGATCAGGTAGTGATAGTGGGTGGAGCAGGGGACAGTTTTGATAGGGACGGGGAATATGATGTAGGTGGTGACATGATAAAGATAGCTACTCAAATTGATGGCACTAGTGTGCATTTCGTGCAACTGTTTCAGCATCATGATCGGCCTCATCTTAATGCGACTGTTAGACCTGATAACATGGGGCTGGATAGCTACTCAAACTGATGGCACTAATGTGCATTTGCCGGCCGGAGTGGCCGTGCGGTTCTGGGCGCTACAGTCTGGAGTCGAGCGACCGCTACGGTCGCAGGTTCGAATCCTGCCTCGGGCATGGATGTGTGTGACGTCTTTAGGTTAGTTAGGTTTAATTAGTTCTAAGTTCTAGGCGACTGATGACCTCAGAAGTTGAGTCGCATAGTGCTCAGACCCATTTGAACCATTTGAACTAATGTGGATTTCATGCAACTGTTTCAGCGTCATGATCGGCCTCATCTTAATGCGACTGCTAGACCCGATAACATGGGGCTTGGAAGGACGCTGATGGCAGAAGGCATAGGTCACATCTCAGTGTTGGCAGTTGGATCTATCAGTAGGTCAGGTTTCACTAGGCGCGGACTGCACCTCCACAGGCATGGGAAGGGGAGGCTGGCAAAGCTTATAGGTGACAGTAGTGAGTGGTGGTGGTGGTGGTGGTGGTGGTGGGATCACTCATGGAAAAGTTCCTGTAGTAGTTGGTGTTAGAGTTGCACCTTTTTTAAATTGAAGTCAGCTGCTAGGTATACCTGCTTAAAGGAAGTCCCTCTAAATAAGGGCTCACCTTCAGAGTACGTCATGTTTCCAAGTAGAGAAGGAATTAGCATATTTCATCAAAATATAAGAGGTATTAGAGATAAAGTTAGTGAACTGCTTATAGATGTTGACTCTGAAATCATTGGTATATCGGAGCACCACTTAACTAATTTGACAATTCAGAGGCTTCCTTTACCAGGATACAGATTAGCTGGCTGTTTATCAAGGAGTTGCTTGCGGAGAGGGGGAGTGGCTATGTATGTAAAAAAACAGTATTCCATATGAATCCATAGACCTTATCACGGCACGGCACTGAACATATATTTGAATGTTGCGCAGGTACAGTTGAATTTAGTGAAACAAAACTTATAATTGTTGTTGTTTATAGCTCCTCTAACTCTGACTTCAGAGCATTTCTGCTCAAGCTAGAGAGGGTTCTTGATTTACTTTCTAGGAAGTACCAGAAATTAGTTATATATGGTGACTTCAATATGAATTTTGTATATGACTGTGCAAGGAAAAGGATGTTGGTAGATCTCATAAATTCAAATGATCTGATTCAGATAGTGTTTTTTCCAACTAGGGTGCAAGAGAACAATAGCACAGCCACAGAAAATATTTTTATTCATTCTTCATTACTAGATGGGCATTCTGTTAGTAAACTATGATGCACAAATTTTAACACTAAAGGCTTCAGTACTCAAACAAATGTCACATTGAATTACAAACTATGTAGGGAAGTTAATCCAACAGCGATAGAAGAGTTTTTTAAACCTTATCATGGAACGAGAGTAGCTGGATGTTTATAGTGCCGATAACTTTTTTTTTGGTCATCAGTCTACTGACTGGTTTGATGCGGCCCGCCACGAATTCCTTTCCTGTGCTAACCTCTTCATCTCAGAGTAGTACTTGCAACCTACGTCCTCAATTATTTGCTTGACGTATTCCAATCTCTGTCTTCCTCTACAGTTTTTGCTCCCTCTAGTACCATGGAAGTCATTCCCTCATGTCTTAGCAGATGTCCTATCATCCTGTCCCTTCTCCTTTTCAGTGTTTTCCTCATATTCCTTTCCTCTCCGATTCTGCGTAGAACCTCCTCATTCCTTACCTTAACAGTCCATCTAATTTTCAACATTCGTCTATAGCACCACATCTCAAATGCTTCGATTCTCTTCTGTTCCGGTTTTCCCACAGTCCATGTTTCACTACCGTACAATGCTGTACTCCAGACGTACATCCTCAGAAATTTCTTCCTCAAATTAAGGCCGGTATTTGATATTAGTAGACTTCTCTTGGCCAGAAATGCCTTTTTTGCCATAGCGAGTCTGCTTTTGATGTCCTCCTTGCTCCGTCCGTCATTGGTTATTTTACTGCCTAGGTAGCAGAATTCCTTAACTTCATTGACTTCGTGACCATCAATCCTGATGTTAAGTTTCTAGCTGTTCTCATTTCTACTACTTCTCATTACCTTCGTCTTTCTCCGATTTACTCTCAAACCATACTGTTTACTCATTAGACTGTTCATTCCGTTCAGCAGATCATTTAATTCTTCTTCACTTTCACTCAGGATAGCAATGTCATCAGCGTATCGTATCATTGATATCCTTTCACCTTGTATTTTAATTCCACTCCTGAACCTTTCTTTTATTCCCATCATTGCTTCCTCGATGTACAGATTGAAGAGTAGGGGCGAAAGGCTACACCCTTGTCTTACACCCTTCTTAATACGAGCACTTCGTTCTTGATCGTCCACTCTTGGTTGTTGTACATATTGTACATGACCCGTCTCTCTCTATAGCTTATCCCTACTTTTTTTAGAATCTCGAACAGCTTGCACGATTTTATATTGTCGAACGCTTTTTCCAGGTCGACAAATCCTATGAACGTGTTTTGATTTTTCTTTAGCCTTGCTTCCATTATTAACCGCAACGTCAGAATTGCCTCTCTCGTCCCTTCACTTTTCCTAAAGCCAAACTGATCGTCACCTAGCGCATTCTCAATTTTATTTTCCATTCTTCTGTATATTATTCTTGTAAGCAGCTTCGATGCATGAGCTGTTAAGCTGATTGTGCGATAATTCTCGCACTTGTCAGCTCTTGCCGTCTTCGGAATTGTGTGGATGATGCTTTTCCGAAAGTCAGATGGTATGTCGCCAGACTCATATATTCTACACACCAACGTGAATAGTCGTTTTGTTGCCACTTCCCCCAATGATTTTAGAAATTCTGATGGAATGTTATCTATCCCTTCAGCCTTATTTGACCGTAAGTCCTCCAAAGCTCTTTTAAATTCCGATTCTAATACTAGATCCCCTATCTCTTCTAAATCGACTCCTGTTTCTTCTTCTATCACATCAGACAAATCTTCACCCTCATAGAGGTTTTCAGTGTATTCTTTCCACCTATCTGCTCTCTCCTCTGCATTTAGCAGTGGAATTCCCGTTGCACTCTTAATGTTACCATCGTTGCTTTTAATGGCACCAAAGGTTGTTTTGACTTTTCTGTATGTTGAGTCTGTCCTTCCGACAATCATATCTTTTTCGATGTCTTCACATTTTTCCTGCAGCCATTTCGTCTTAGCTTCCCTGCACTTCCTATTTATTTCATTCCTCAGCGACTTGTATTTCTGTATTCCTGATTTTCCCTGAACATGTTTGTACTTCCTCCTTTCATCAATCAACTGAAGTATTTCTTCTGTTACCCACGGTTTCTTCGCAGCTACCTTCCTCGTACCTATGTTTTCCTTCCCAACTTCTCTGATGGCCCTATCTGAGATGTCCATTCCTCTTCAACTGTACTGCCTACTGCGCTATTCCTTATTTCTGTATCTATAGCGTTAGAGAACTTCAAACGTATCTCGTCATTCCTTAGTACTTCCGTATCCCACTTCTTTGGGTATTGATTCTTCCTGACTAATGTCTTGAACTTCAGCCTACTCTTCATCACGAACTTCAGCCTACTCTTCATCACTACTATACTGTGATCTGAGTCTATATCTGCTCCTGGGTACGCATTACAATCCAGTATCTGATTTCGGAATCTCTGTCTGACCATGATGTAATCTAATTGAAATCTTCCCGTATCTCCCGGCCTTTTCCAAGTATACCTCCTCCTCTTGTGATTCTTGAACAGGGTATTCGCTATTACTAGCTGAAACTTTTTACAGAACTCAATTAGTCTTTCTCCTCTTTCATTCCTTGTCCCACGCCCATATTCTCCTGTAACCTTTTCTTCTACTCCTTCCCCTACAACTGCATTCAAGTCGCCCATGATTATTAGATTTTCGTCCCCCTTTACATACTGCATTACCCTTTCAATATCCTCATACACTTTCTCTATCTGTTCATCTTCAGCTTGGGACGTCGGCATGTATACCTGAACTATCGTTGTCGGTGTTGGTCTGCTGTCGATTCTGATTAGAACAACCCGGTCACTGAACTGTTCACAGTAACACACCCTCTGCCCTACCTTCCTATTCATAACGAATTCTACACCTATTACACCATTTTCTGCTGCTGTTGATATTACCCAATACTCATCTGACCAGAAATCCTTGTCTTCCTTCCACTTCACTTCACTGACCCCTACTATATCTAGATTGAGCCTTTGCATTTCCCTTTTCAGATTTTCTAGTTTCCCTACCACGTTCAAGCTTCTGACATTCCACGCCCCGATTCGTTGATTATTCAATCTTTTTCTCATGGTAACCTCCCCCTTGGCAGTCCCCTCCCGGAGATCCGAATGGGGGACTATTCCGGAATCTTTTGCCAATGGAGAGATCATCATGACACTTCTTCAATTACAGGCCACATGTCCTGTGGATACACGTTACGTGTCTTTAATGCAGTGGGTTTCCATTGCCTTCTGAATCCTCATGTCGTTGATCATTGCTGATTCTTCCGCATTTAGGGGCAATTTCCCACCCCTAGGACAAGAGAGTGCCCTGAACCTCTATCCGCTCCTCCGCCCTCTTTGACAAGGCCGTTGGCAGAATGAGGCTGACTTCTTATGCCGGGAGTCTTCGGCCGCCAATGCTGATTATTTATCAAAATTTAGGCAGTGGCGGGGATCGAACCCGGGACCGAAGACGTTTTGATTATGAATCAAAGACGCTACCCCTAGACCACATAGATGATAAATATAAGGGCAGAATGAGAGGTTCATAGGAGAGCTTCTGTAAAGTTTGGAAGGTAGGAGACGAGGTACTGGCAGAAGTAAAGTAGTGAAGACGCGGCGTGAGTCGTGCTTGGGTAGCTCAGATGTCAGAGCACTTGCCTGCGAAAGGCAAAGGTACCGAGTTCGAGTCTCAGTCCAGCACACAGTTTTAATCTGCCAGGAAGTTTGATAAATATAATGCTTTCCTTAACACATTTCTCATGCTCTTTGAGAGTTGCTTTCCATCAGAACGTTCTAAACGTGGTACTAACAGTAATAGGAGCCCAGGTGGCTGACTAGTGGGATAAGGATATCATATAGAAGAAAGTGAGAATTATATTACAATGTTAGAATTAGTCACAATCAAGGTACTGTAGCCCATTACAAACATCATTGTAAGGTGCTTAAAATGTTATTAGAAAGGCAAAGAGTACGTGGAACTGTCTGGTCAGCAGCCCAGGGTCGACGATATAAAGTCAGTTTGCAGTAAAAATATTTCTGTTACTGATAAATCAGATACATTTACAGTATTTAACAAGCATTTTCTGAGCATTGCTGGTGAATTAAATAAAATTTAATTTCGGGGAATCATACAACTTTCCTGGCAAATGCCTTTCCGAGATTGATGTCTGAAATACTCCTCTGTGATACAGACAAGAGGGAGATTGAGTCAGTAATCAAATCACTGAAGACTACGGACTCTCATGGTTATGATGGAGTGCCTAGCAGAATGTTAAAGTACTGTGCTGCACATGTTAGCCCTGTATTAGCCACATTTGTAATTTTTCCTTTAAGAATGGTCAGTTTCCTGAGCGATTAAAGTACTTAGTAGTAAAGCTGCTTTATAAATAGGGAGAATGGGATAATGTAGATAATTTTAGACCTATTTCTATGCCATCAGTGTTTGCTAAAGTTATTGAAAAGGCTGTGTATTTAAGGATAATTGATCATTTTATATCATACGATTTGCTATCAAATGTACATTCGGCTTTAGAAGTTGTTTAACAACTGAAAATGCTATATTCTCTTCTCTCTGGGAGACACTGGATGGGTTAAACAAAAGGTTTCGAACGCTACGCATATTTTTTGATTTAACCAAGGCATTTGATTGTGTTGATCACAAAATATTTCTCTAGAATTTGGACCATTACAAAATATTTGGAGTATCTCACAATTGGTTCACCTGTTACTCTATCAACAGACAGCAAAAGGACATTATTGACAATGTTGAGAATTGCCGTGATGTAGGGTCTAAGTGGGATACTGTCAAGTGGGGGGTGCCCCAGGGATCAGTGTTGGGGCCACTCCTGTTCCTTATTTATATAAATGATATGCCCTCTTGTAAAATGGGTAACTCTAAAATATTTCTGTTTGCTGATGACACTAACTTGGTAGTAAAGGATGTTGTGCTCAACATTGGCTCGGTTTCAAATAGTGCAGTTCATGACCTAAGTTCATGGCTTGTAGAAAACAAACTAACGCTAAATCAAAGTAAGACTCAGTTTTTAGTTTGTAACACACAATTGAACAAAACCCGACGTTTTAATTTCACAGAATGGGAATATGATTAGTAAAACTGAAGAGTTCAAATTTCTAGGTGTTCAGGTAGATAGTAAACTGTTGTGGAAAGCCCATGTTCAGGATCTTGTTGAAAGACTTAGTGCTGCCATTTTTACTATTCGAACAGTATCTAGAGTGAGTGATCGTTTGACACGAAAATTAGCCTACTTTGCTTATTTTCATTCGCTTATGTGGTATGGTATTATATTTTGGGGTAACTCTTCCCATTCTAAAAGGATATTTTTGGCTCAGAAACGGGTGGTTCGGGCAATAAGTAGTGTAAGTCTACGAACCTCTTGTCGACTCCGGTTCACGAGTCTGGGTATTTTGACACTGGCCTCTCAATATACATATATTCCTTACTGTCATTTCCTGTTAACAATATTAGCTTATTCTCTAGAATAAGCAGCTTTCACTCAGTTAATACTCGGCAGAAATTTAATTTGTATTTGGACGGACTTCCGTAACTCTTATGCAGAAAGGTGTGTAGTATACTGGTGCATCCATTTTTAATAAGCTACCACTCGAATTAAAAAAACTTAGTAGTAATCCAAGCGCTTTCAAATACAAACTGAAGAGTTTCCTCATGGGTCACTCCTTCTATTGTGACGAGGAGCTCCTTGAAAAATTAAGCTGTTTCTTGTTGTATTGTTGATTGCGTTTACTTAAACTTATGGACTGACTGTTTTGGCTTCATAAACATTTATTTTTTCTGTTATTACTTCTTTGTTGTGATTTCATGTACTGACACGTTCCATGACCTTGGAGATTTGCTCCTCAATTTCGTCCTACGGAACTTGACGCGTAAATAAAATAAAATAAAAGCACTACTGAGAAAGTTTCGAGAACCGACATTTGAAGCTGACTGCGCAACGATCCTATTGCCACCGACATACATTACGCACAGGGAAGATAAGAGACGAGAAATTAGGGCCTGTACGGAGGCATACAGGCGGTCGTTTTTGCCCTCGCTCTATTTGCGAGTGCTGCAGGAAAAGGAAACGACTAGTGGTGGTACATCGTACTCTCTGCCAGGGCACCGTGCGATGACTTGCGGAGTATCTGTGTAGATGTCCTACCCCCATGAACCATGGACCTTGACGTTGGTGGGGAGGCTTGCGTGCCTCAGCGATACAGATGGCCGTACCGTAGGTGCAACCACAACGGAGGGGTATCTGTCGAGAGGCCAGACAAACGTGTGGTTCCTGAAGAGGGGCAGCAGGCTTTTCACTAGTTGCGGGGGCAACAGTCTGGATGATTGACTGATCTGGCCTTGTAACACTAACCAAAACGGCCTTGCTGTACTGGTACTGCGAACGGCTGAAAGCAAGGGGGAAACTACAGCCGTAATTTTTCCCGAGATATGCAGCTTTACTGTATGGTTAAATGATGATGGCGTCCTCTTGGGTAAAATATTCCGGAGGTAAAATAGTCCCCCATTCGGATCTCTGGGCGGGGACTACTCAAGATGACGTCGTTATCAGGAGAAAGAAAACTGGCGTTCTACGGATCGGAACGTGGAATGTCAGATCCCTTAATCGGGCAGGTAGGTTAGAAAATTTAAAAAGGGAAATGGATAGATTAAAGTTAGATATAGTGGGAATTAGTGAAGTTCGGTGGCAGTAGGAACAAGACTTTTGGTCAGGTGAATACAGGGTTATAAATACAAAATCAAATAGGGGAATTCAGGAGTCGGTTTAATAATGAATAAAAAAATAGATGTACGGGTAAGCTACTACAAACAGAATAGTGAACGCATTATTGTGGCCAAGATAGACACGAAGCCTATGCCTACTACGGTAGTTCAAGTTTATATGCCAACTGGCTATGCAGATGATGAAGAAATTGATGAAATGTATGATGATATAAAAGAAATTATTCAGGTAGTGAAGGGAGATGAAAATTTAATAGTCATGGGTGACTGGAACTCGATAGTAGGAAAAGGGAGAGAAGGAAACATAGTAGGTGAATATGGATTGGGGGAGAGAAACGAAAGAGGAAACCGTCTGGTAGAATTTTGCACAGAGCAAAGGTTGGTTCAAGAATCATGAAAGAAGGTTGTATACATGGAAGAATCCTGGAGATACTAGAAGGTTTCAGATAGATTATATAATGGTAAGACAGAGATTTAGGAACCAGGTTTTAAATTGTAAGACATTTCCAGGGGCAGATGTGGACTCTGACCACAATCTATTGGTTATGAACTGTAGATTAAAACTGAAGAAACTGCAAAAAGGTGGGATTTAAGGAGATGTGACCTGGATAAACTGAAAGAACCAGAGGTTGTACAGAGTTTCAGGGAGAGCATAAGGGAACAATTGACAGGAATGGAAGAAAGAAATACAGTAGAAGAAGAATGGGTAGCTCTGAGGGATGAAGTAGTGAAGGCAGTAGAGGATCAAGTAGGTAAAACGACAAGGGCTAGTGGATATCCTTGGGTAACAAAAGAAATATTGAATTTAATTGATAAAAGGAGGAAATATAAAAATGCAGTAAATGAAGCAGCCAAAAAGGAATACAAACGTCTCAAAAATGAGATCGATAGGAAGTGCGAAATGGCTAAGCAGGGATGGATAGAAGACAAATGTAAGGATATAGAGGCTTATCTCACTAGGGGTAAGATAGATACTGCCTACAGGAAAATTAAAGAGACCTTTCGAGAAAAGTGAACCACTTGTATGAATATCAAGAGCTCAGATGGAAACCCAGTTCTAAGCAAAGAAGGGAAAGCAGAAAGGTGGAAGGAGTATATAGAAGGTCTATACAATGGCGATGTACTTGAGGACAATATTATGGAAATGGAAGAGGATGTAAATAAAGATGAAATGGGAGATACGATACTGCGTGAAGAGTTTGACAGAGCACTGAAAGACCTGAGTCGAAACAAGGCCCCGGGAGGAGACAACATTCCATTAGAACTACTGACGGCCTTGGGAGAGCCAGTCCTGACAAAACTCTACCATCTGGTGAGCAAGATGTATGAGACAGGCGAAATACCCTCAGACTTCAAGAAGAATATAATAATTCCAATCCCAAAGAAAGCAGGTCTTGACAGATGTGAAAATTACCGAACTATCAGTTTAATAAGTCACAGCTGCAAAATACTAACACGAATTCTTTACAGACGAATGGAAAAACTGGTAGAAGCCGATCTCGGGGAAGATTAGTTTGGATTCCGCAGAAATGTTGGAACACGTGAGGCAATACTGACCCTACGACTTATCTTAGAAAATAGATTAAGGAAAGGCAAACCTACATTTGTAGCATTTGTAGACTTAGAGAACGCTTTCGACAATGTTGACTGGAATACTCTCTTTCAAATTCTGAAGGTGGCAGGGGTAAAATACAGGGAGCGAAAGGCTATTTCCAATTTGTACAGAAACCGGATGGCAGTTATAAGAGTCGAGGGACATGAAGGGGAAGCAGCAGTTGGGAAGGGAGTGAGACAGGGTTGTAGCCTGTCCCCGATGTTACTCAATCTGTACATTGAGCAAGCAGTAAAGGAAACAAAAGAAAAATTCGGAGTAGGTATTAAAATCCATGGAGTAGAAATAAAAACTTTGAGGTTCGCCGATGACATTGTAATTCTGTCACAGACAGCAAAGGACTTGGAAGAGCAGTTGAACGGAATGGCCAGTGTCTTGGAAGGAGGGTATAAGATGATCATCAACAAAAGCAAAACAAGGATAATGGAATGTAGTCGGGTGATGCTGAGGGAATTAGATTAGGAAATGAGACACTTAAAGTGGTAAAGGAGTTTTGCTATTTGGGGAGCAAAATAACTGATGATGGTCGAAGTAGAGAGGATATAAAATGTAGACTGGCAATGGCAAGGAAAGCGTTTCTGAAGAAGAGAAATTTGTTAACATTGAGTATAGATTGAAATGTCAGGAAGTCGTTTCTGAAAGTATTTGTATGGAGTGTAGCCATGTATGGAAGTGAAACATGGACGATAAATAGTTTGGACAAGAAGAGAATAGAAGCTTTTGAAATGTGGTGCTACAGAAGAATCCTGAAGATTAGATGGGTAGATCACATAACTAATGAGGAGGTATTGAACAAAATTGGGGAGAAGAGGAGTTTGTGGCACAACTTGACAAGAAGAAGGGACCGATTGGTAGGACATGTTCTGAGGCATCAAGGGATCACAAATTTAGCATTGGAGGGCAGCGTGGAGGGTAAAAATCGTAGAGGGAGACCAAGAGATGAATACACTAAGCAGATTCAGAAGGACGTAAGTTGCAGTAAGTACTGGGAGATGAAGAATTTTGCACAGGATAAAGTAGCATGGAGAGCTGCATCAAACCACTCTCAGGACTGAAGACGACAACAACATGTTGATGTAAATGTGATTCTGAAACCTCCTCTGAAGTTGAAAATGGTAGCCAGCAACACAAAATGTTGAACGAGAAATTAGCAGTTGGGCAATATGATACAGTTTTTTTACGACAAAGATAAATATCCCGCAATTGCGACTGTGGTGGGTGATGAGGGTGTTAAGGTGAACTGTACGGTAAGATAACATCCTACTATAAATATCCAGAACAAAAAGAGATAGTATTTTACTCTTGGGAAGATCTGATAAGAATTATCTGTCCACCATGACCAACAAAACGTGGCTATTTTCAAGTAACAGAGCTTCAGTTATTTGTGTAATAATGGTAATATCCACAGTGTACAGCATCCGTAACGTAAGATATATGCTTCTTTGTACGTAATTATCAAAGTGTAAAATGTAACTTCAAAATCAATTAGACGATTGTTGAAACATTGTACACTGTTTTCCTCTTCTTAGCTTCAAAATTTAGTGTTTTATTTTTCATCGTACTCCAGTATGAGTTCATGACTACACTAGAGATATTCATCGTGTTTACTTTGTCCCAACATTTTAATACCCCTTTTCACGAACAAATGACTGCGTGGATGAAACTTGCCCCAAGTGCGGGTAACAGTGATCCACGTTTTTTATGGTGTCTCAGCAACAGATGTGATGCATTTTGTTTCATAGTTTTCAACCTGATGGCACAAGTCTTTGACAATACTAGGAAAACATATGCGAAATTCTCTCTCTGCCACTAATCTGTTTTTCTTTTTACCACGTATAAAAAACAAAGGCAAAAATTGGGCCATAGTAACCGCGGTTTATAGTCAGTCCCATTTCAAAACCGTTGTTACTATCGGGACAGCAATATGTCATTTCTTACATTTGTTGTATTAAAGGTGTGTAACACTCAAATGATATCAATAAACTTCAGTGGCAGACGAGAGAGTCGTTGTGCATGACTGAGAAGCTTGCTAATGAAATTTCGAGAGAGCACTTTCCGGGACGATTCGGCAGCACATTACTTCTTCCTACATATACTGACGAAATGACCAAGACAAGAAAATTCGAGAAATTAGAGCCACTACAAAGTCCTACCGACAACCATTCCTCCCACGCGCCATTCGCGAATGGAGCACGGAAGGGGGGGATCAGTTAGTGGTACCAGAGCTACCATCCACCACATACCATCAGGTGGCTTGCGGAGTAATGATGTAGATGTAGGTAACACGGAATGTTCTTGCAAAATTATATCATTGTGCGACGAGTAGGTGAGGAGATACGACGTCATAAATATGTAGATTCGCGTTAAATAGCTTTTGCTTAAAATGGCATACGGTAAACTTCAACATCAAGGCACATGACATTTTAATTTACATCTTCTTTCCTACTAACTCCATTCGCAACACACTTTCCAGTGAAAGTAATTGCACAATTGTATCACTGTACGGCACATAGTTCAGAAATATGACGTAATAAACACTGAGATGCGTGAAAAACTAGCTCTGCTTAAAGTGGAGTGCAAATGACCCAGTGTTTCATAACGGTAGCACTTAATTACTTCTGACAGACGTTAAGCGTTCTTTGAAACCTTTCCTAAATTTTTTCTCGGTTACATGCTTAAAGTCAAACATTGAATACATTAACTGACTTGTACAGTAATCAGAAGTTTGAAGCTGTTTTATACATGGGTGTTCGATTCTTTAAACAATCGGAATTAACTGGTAATGTACTAATCTACTTAAAAGGCCATTGGCAGATCACCAAAAATGGCAGTAGCCGACAATTTATTGCCTAAAGAATTAAGTGCATTATTGCTGTGTATGTAAATAGCCTTCTCAATATCGAGAACTCTTCGGCAATCGCCACTATGACTTTGAGAAAAATATTATTTTTAGTTAGTTGGTTAAGATGCTGCTTGTATTGTATACTTCTCTAAAATTTTTGAGAATGTAGACTTTCGGATGCAGTGACTCGCCAGTTCCTCGTTGGAAAGCAGATGTCAACCTTGCATCATCCACTTTATTCACTAAATTTATCTCAGCCTGAGTATTTCCCCCTTTCAAAATAACAGGCACGAGTCTGGACTACATTAAGGAGCTACGAAGAGAGTGGAAAATTGCACTGACGAGATTTTATCAAAAACTTCGATCGATGGAAGAAAACTGAAAATAACCCAACACATCTGCTAAATTTAAAGATTGTATAAACTCTGCGGCTGCCATTAGAATTAAACAACGGGCGAGTGTGGCACTTGTGAGAGAAAGGGTGCACTATACGTGTCAGGAATTGTGTTTGGTGTCCAGACAATTACTATCATTCCATCTGAAAATTTCATCGAGCCTTTCACTGATATCCTAGAACTGGGTAGACAGCGCCACTAGGGCACTGGCTGGTTGGACTGAACGACAAGCTAAGGTTCGTTGAATGACAAAATACGATCGACTTGAAGCCCGAGCACAAGAAGACATGCCAAGAAGACATGCTGTGTTTCATCTCAAGGAGAAGACTTTGGCAGACGTTGCAGTTTCGGTGCTAGATAAGGGCCTGAATTTGGCACCTACATCGGAGACCATTCCCATCCGAGATGTGATTAGTGGAATACAACACCTGTTTCGAAACTTCCCAAGGATGCTGCCGAAGAGATTAGGAGTGACACATCCCGCATCATCTAAGAAGTCCAACTTTAACATCACCTCAGGTGAAAGAAATGCTCTACGAGAATTGAGAGGAGACAAAGACATCGTCATCTTACCTACTGACAAAGGAAATGCTACTGTGCTCCTCTCACGCACAGAATATAATAGCAATACAAACTGCTCGCCGATCCTGCCTACCGTAAATTAAAAAGTGGTTCGACGGGTAGGATCCGAGAAAGACTTTGGAAGTCATCAGGAAAAGCTCGATTCCAGCGCAAGTCACCAAGGGTTTGCGTCAACAGGCTGCAGTTCCTCATAGGCTCTTTGGCCTACCCAAGATCCATTAGAATGGGGTATCTCTCCGTCCCATTGTAAGTAACATAGGAGCACCTACTTACTTTGTTGCCAAGTATCTGACATCACTATTGGAACGTCTCGTAGGCATGTACGACCATCGCATTCGAAACTCTGAAGATTTCATAGGTCGCCTTAGATTGCAATCGCCGGATCTCTTACTAAGTTTTCATGTTATTTACAAAGGTGCTCTTGCAGGACTATTTAGAGCTCATTAGCAACAAGTTTGAGAAGGCAGAGTGGCATTGTTTAAACACGTGCTTACTTTAACATACTTCTTATTTCATGACCAATATTTTGAACAAGTGGACGGTGTCGCTATGGGAAGCCATCTGTCTTCCGTGGTAGCCAGTTATTTTATGGAGCACTTTGAAGAAAAAGCACTACATTCAGCCACTCTCTAGCCTCCTTGTTTTCTATGGTGTGTGGATGATACATTTGTGGTGAGACCACATGGCTCTGAGCACTATGGGACTTAACTTCTGAGGTCATCAGTCCCCTAGAACTTAGAACTACTTAAACCTAACTAACCTAAGGACATCACATACATCCATGCCCGAGGCAGGATTCGAACCTGCGACCGTAGCGGTCGCGCGGTTCCAGACTGTAGCGCCTAGAACCGCTCGACCACCCCAGCCGGCTGAGACCACATCGATTTGACACTCTATCTACGTTTATTCAGCATTTAAATTCGCCCCAGCCGAATATAAACTTCACAATGAAAGTAGAAAAAGTTGGTACCTTACCTTTTGTTGATGTTTTGGTACGAAGGAAAGCAGATGGAACCTCGGGACACAGCGTCTACAGCAAGCCAACGCATACAGATCTATATTTGCAGGCCACAAGCTGCCATCATCCTGCACAATGCGGTAGTGCATTACCTACGTTAGTTCATCGAGCGCGTGTGTTATCTGATCCTGAAGGCCAGTCGAGTGAAATACAACATTTGAAGACAGTTTTCCGACAAAACGGTTATTCTGAGAGTCAGATACGTAATGCATTCAGACCCAAGCGAGTTAAATCTACGGAGCAGAATGAAGAAACAAAGACATCCACCACTTTGGCCTTTTAGCCGTATTTTGGTACCACTTCGACAAGAATCGGAAGATATGACATTGTGTTTTCCGGCCATCTGCAGAACTGAGGAACCTGTAGGATTCGGTTAAGGACGATCTTGGCCTGAGGAAACCTGGTGTGTACAAGACTCCTTGTCAATGTGGGGCGGCCAGTCATGTCGCACCGTACAAGAATGCTGCGATGAGCATCAGCGACATACACGCCTACGCCAATCGGTGAAGTCAGAAATTGCAGAACACTGTCTGAATACAAGACATCGCATGATTTATGAAAAGACAGAAGTTTTATGCCCGGCAACATCTTTCTGGGACTGCGTCATTAAGGAAGCAATGCATATGCGCATAGCTGATAATCTCATCAACAGGGACGCGGGATTTCAACTGAGCACACCTGGATCCCCTGCATTGGCTGCTATTAAATCACGACGAGAAAAATTAAGATTTTTTTCGATTACAGACCCGCCATAACATTGGTCTAGAATAGTTTTTAGTGAGTGACGTCTGGCCGCACTGTTTGTAAACATACGCGCAGGAGGGCCGCTCTGCGACTTCCAGCAGAGGGCGTTTTAGTATGGGGCAATACATCTGCAAATCACTGAGCATGCGCCTGCGCATTCTTCACGCGCGTGTTCTGTACACAGGGCGTCGACGTGCGGATACCGTCAGTCGTACCTAGCCACCAGCAAGGTTCAACCATGTGAAGGTGTCGGCCAGTTGCTCCGAGAAAATATTGTCGAATTTGCACGTCATCCGGCGACAAACCCGTGAAGACAGCTTAAAACATATCCGCCGGGAAAGCTTGGAATGGCACAAGCCAACAAGTGTCTTGGCTTATCCGTAGATAGTCGACCGTTTCTGATAAAACGACAGTCAAAGTTTTCGAGCTACTTTGTACGTCTTTGAGAGAGTAAATGGTTCAACGGAAGCGGTGCCACAGAAGCTAGTGTCGGTGCTTTACACTTTTGAGCTCCGTGTTCGAAACCCTAATTTACTTTTATTTTTGTTCTTCATTATCTATCCATGTCCGTGGAAGATTACTACAGGAATGTTTTCCAATGTATACTGAAATAACTTTGTCCTTATTCGTGTATACTAATAGTATTCCTGGTTGATGAATTTATTAAAAAAATAAATGAATGAAAAAATTATTTGAAATTATTTTCGGTGAAATTCCTGCAGTGAATCTTGATTCGCAATCAATCACAAGCGCCAGGTTTCCGGAAAGTGATCGGTTGTGTCTGGTCTGCCGCGAAATTCTTACCCACGGGTGAAATCTTCAGCAACATTAATGACGTTTCTTTCCCGAGTGAGAATGTCGCTGTGGCGGACCTACCTCCGGGTAATGTTCGTGATATTCCGAATATCTGTGTTTCGAATGTTTCTATGATCGTTATAATCCAAGGAAACCCACAAAAATCTTTCTGAAGAATAAAAACAAGAATATACACTCCTGGAAATGGAAAAAAGAACACATTGACACCGGTGTGTCAGACCCACCATACTTGCTCCGGACACTGCGAGAGGGCTGTACAAGCAATGATCACACGCACGGCACAGCGGACACACCAGGAACCGCGGTGTTGGCCGTCGAATGGCGCTAGCTGCGCAGCATTTGTGCACCGCCGCCGTCAGTGTCAGCCAGTTTGCCGTGGCATACGGAGCTCCATCGCAGTCTTTAACACTGGTAGCATGCCGCGACAGCGTGGACGTGAACCGTATGTGCAGTTG
Organism: Schistocerca americana; assembly: GCF_021461395.2. Classification (NCBI taxonomy): domain Eukaryota; kingdom Metazoa; phylum Arthropoda; class Insecta; order Orthoptera; family Acrididae; genus Schistocerca; species Schistocerca americana. The sequence continues at coordinate 257,982,503 of NC_060120.1, forward strand.
ACGGACTTTGAGCGAGGGCGTATAGTGGGCATGCGGGAGGCCGGGTGGACGTACCGCCGAATTGCTCAACACGTGGGGCGTGAGGTCTCCACAGTACATCGATGTTGTCGCCAGTGGTCGGCGGAAGGTGCACGTGCCCGTCGACCTGGGACCGGACCGCAGCGACGCACGGATGCACGCCAAGACCGTAGGATCCTACGCAGTGCCGTAGGGGACCGCACCGCCACTTCCCAGCAAATTAGGGACACTGTTGCTCCTGGGGTATCGGCGAGGACCATTCGCAACCGTCTCCATGAAGCTGGGCTACGGTCCCGCACTCCGTTAGGCCGTCTTCCGCTCACGCCCCAACATCGTGCAGCCCGCCTCCAGTGGTGTCGCGACAGGCGTGAGTGGAGGGACGAATGGAGACGTGTCGTCTTCAGCGATGAGAGTCGCTTCTGCCTTGGTGCCAATGATGGTCGTATGCGTGTTTGGCGCCGTGCAGGTGAGCGCCACAATCAGGACTGCATACGACCGAGGCACACAGGGCCAACACCCGGCATCATGGTGTGGGGAGCGATCTCCTACACTGGCCGTACACCACTGGTGATCGTCGAGGGGACACTGAATAGTGCACGGTACATCCAAACCGTCATCGAACCCATCGTTCTACCATTCCTAGACCGGCAAGGGAACTTGCTGTTCCAACAGGACAATGCACGTCCGCATGTATCCCGTGCCACCCAACGTGCTCTAGAAGGTGTAAGTCAACTACCCTGGCCAGCAAGATCTCCGGATCTGTCCCCCATTGAGCATGTTTGGGACTGGATGAAGCGTCGTCTCACGCGGTCTGCACGTCCAGCACGAACGCTGGTCCAACTGAGGCGCCAGGTGGAAATGGCATGGCAAGCCGTTCCACAGGACTACATCCAGCATCTCTACGATCGTCTCCATGGGAGAATAGCAGCCTGCATTGCTGCGAAAGGTGGATATACACTGTACTAGTGCCGACATTGTGCATGCTCTGTTGCCTGTGTCTATGTGCCTGTGGTTCTGTCAGTGTGATCATGTGATGTATCTGACCCCAGGAATGTGTCAATAAAGTTTCCCCTTCCTGGGACAATGAATTCACGGTGTTCTTATTTCAATTTCCAGGAGTGTATGACTTAACGACTGATGTAAAAATAAAATTCAAGAATATGAGATTTTAAAAAGATTGTAGCTCCTGAAAAGTCCATAGACACATGTATGATGTAAGAGATGTATGACACTTATTGCGAAACCCAATTGTAATTTTACAATTAATATATCGCTCTTGGCCAGCCGGAGTGGCCAAGTGGTTCTCGGCGCTTCAGTCTGGAACCGCGCGACCGCTACGGTCGCAGGTTCGAATCCTTAGGTTAGTGAGGTTTAAGTAGTTCTAAGTTCTAGATAACGCTCTTGTATCCCCTAACTTGATAATAAATATTCGTGTTGCATTCTTCTACGGACATGAGTAGATAAATTAAAGAATTATAAAATAAACTATATACTAGAATCGGGTTTCGAAGACAGGAAGAAAAACTGAGAATCTGCAACGCTAGCTAATATGCCACCACTAGGGCTGAGTGTATCGACCGCTGAAAGACATATAAATTGCGTAGAAAATTTGACGGCCGTTTTGTCAGAAACGGTCAAGTATCTACATATCACCCACGACACTTTTCGTTTATTTTAACTTTCTCCACTGAGCGAAATTTCTGGGTAATTGGGTCATTGGACTTTCCGTGTTCTCCTCGTGAGCACTGTATTATGCCACATGCGTCCTGTTGTTGTTATTGTGGTCTTTAGTCGAAAGGCTGGTTTGAAGGAGCTCTCCATGCTGCTCTATCCTATGCAAGCCTCTTCATCTCCGAGTAACTACTACAACCTACAGCCGTCTGAATCTGCTTACTGCATTCATCTCTTGGTCTCCCTCTACGGTTTTTACCTTCCCTGTTTCCTTCCAGCACTAAATTGGCGTTCCCTTGATTCCTCCGAGTGGGTCCTACCAACCGATCCCTTCTTATGGTCAAGTTGTACCATAAATTCGTTTTCTCCCCAATTCTGTTCAGTACCTCCACATTAGTTATGTGATCTACCTATCTAACCTTCAGTATTCTTCTGTAGCACCACATTTCAAAGCTTCTGTTCCCTTCCTGTCTAAACTGTTTATCGTCCATGTTCACATCCATATATGGCTACACTCCATACAAATACTTTCAGGAAGGACGTTCTGACAGTCAAATCTATACTCATTGTTAACAAATTTCTGTTCTACAGAAACGCTTTCCTTGGCATCGCATCATATCATCTTTGCTTCGACCATTCTCAGTTATTTTGTTTTCCAAACAGCAGAACTCATCTACTAATTTAAGTGTCTCATTTCCTAATCTAACCCCCCGCCCCGGCATTTAATTCGACTACATTCCATTATCGTCGTTTTGCTTTTGTTGATGTTCATCTTATACCCTTCTTTCAAGACACAGTCCATTCCGTTCAACTGTTCTTCCACGTCCTTTGCTGTCTCTGACATGTGTCCCATTTTCAATAAATAAACAGTGTAGGCAGTGAAGTGTGATTTTATATTTATGTTTGCCTCGGCTTGTGCGTACGACTATCGTCTGTAAGAGTGCGGAGGCGCTGCTTTTACCTCTCGAAAGGCCGCCGGCCGTCCTCGGTGATGTACTTTAGACCGTGGATACCCGTGTTGGCAGCGAACTCGAGGTACATCAGCCGCAGCGCAGAGCGGAACTTGCCACCCGACTCCATCGCCGCTGCCCACCCTGGAAACAAACACGACACGGCCTTCAGTTAGCACAGCGAGCGCCCGGCGCAGTCGCAGTGCGAGGGGATGAGCGGGCAGAGCCAGTGAGAGAGCTCTGAGTGTCCAGTCGCTGCAGTCTGAGCCATCAACAAAGATCAACGTATTTTGCAAGCGTAGGCTTCTGCAAACGGTTACGTGACCGCATTGTCATGGTGTAAAAGTTCTCCAACGTTTCGGCCACTGTTGCAAATGGATTTCCCCGTGTGTGCTGACTGGAGAATGATAAAAGACTTAAGCCGGTATTACACGACGATTCGCCGCGAACGGTACTGGTCTATCGCGACACCCATCTAGCGGTAGAACGGGTGAAACTACGAAGATTAGCAGACACATTATCTGCACGCAGGAATAGAGAGCAGTTCTAAACTGCCGTCAATCTGTGCATGCGCAGTAGGCAGCGATAATTCGCGCATGCGCAAAAGGGTGTACCACGGTGCTTTCTGCTTGTTGTTTGGTTATTGTTAGGCGTCTAGTGGCTAATTTCAGACGTTCGTGTTGGGAATTTTTCGCGTTGGGAATTTTTCGCGTTGGGGATCTTCATTTTTTTGAGTAAATAGGTTCCACAAATGCAGAAAAGAAACTTTTTATTGCAGTAGACTCTTATATACTAGCTGTTTCTGAAAGGATTTTTTCTATTGATGCCTTTGTACTCTAGAAATGAAATGGAGCAGAGAGGAATAAAGCGTCTGAAATCAGGCATACAGCGAGGAAAGGTGTATGTATGACCCACTGTATCATAATAAGGTAGTCGGAAATCGTTTCTTTCTGAGGAATATGCATATAACGTTATACGGTGATTTTCGATTTGTATCGTAATGCCTTAGTTTACGAAAGTTCAGATTTGATTTAACTGCACCTCTTGCTTGATTTCAACATGCCAGAAAAGAGAAATTGGCAGTGAAAGGGAGAAAGTCCTTGCAGTTTGCCCCAGTGCGACAGATGAGGACTGCAAAATTCTGAGTATAGTGCAAACTTAGAAAAATAACACAAGGTCACCTAAGTATTGGTCATTTAATGTGTTGCAAATTGCAGTCCATACATCCACAACAACTTTTGAGATGGTGAGCTGTGCTATTCTGTGGCTAAAAGCCTGACTCTTAAAAGATTCCCATTCGTCAGGAAACGTAATGTTACAACCAGCCAGTAACATAACAGGGCATTCACCGGTATTTTATTAGTGATATAGGCTGGTATGATCACAAAACATAACCATATAATTCTTACTCTCTAGAAGGTGTGATAGCCTCCCTCAAGACTGTCTCACACTCTGTTTCCATCTTCTATCATAGACAGCAGCTTCTCGAAACAGGCCATGTCCATCTTAACGAAGCTCCGAAATTCTTGTGGATCTTCGGGCCTCAGTTCTTTCATTAACAATGAATATATTTCCCTACCTTCCACCCTTCTTGTCAGCCAGCGCCGAACACAACATCGTTTGACTTTTCGTTTTCGTCGCCGTTCTGCCCTAATCCGAAGATTTACTGTCACTGCCAGGGTAATAGCTCTAAAAACAAGTGGATCCTCCATGTGCAATATGCTGTATAAATGTAAATTTCGATATACAAGTGTCGTAATATAAAAATGTTGCGTCTGCAATTCAGAACAGTACTAACCTACATTAGAGGAAAAAGTATTACTTAATACATAATGGCAGAAAACAATTTCTTTATAAATAGGACCCTTGAGTTCACAAATAATTTGAACGTATGACGCTTCAGTACATCATACAGTCGCCCTTGAGTTGCGCGCGGTAGAACGAACGACTTTACAACGCATCAGGACATAAGACATTACTTTCTTTTCGCGCGTAGTCTGCTGCTGCGCATAGGCGCTAGGTGTATCCCGCGTGGATGGTGTCATAGGTCGGAAGTGAACCAGTCTGTAGTTACAGGTATGCACGTTAGGGGCGTTGGTGCATAGGTGTACGGTTTAGGCACATGGTGTAATACGGGCTTTAAGTTCTTATACACTTGTGGAAAAAACTGTTTTCGTAATTATCGAAGAGAACGGTCTATTGACACACAGTCAACACGGATTTAAAAAACATCACAATTTACTCTTTACTCACACGAACTGTTGAGTGCTATTGACAAGGAATTTAAAACTGATCCCGTATTTCTAGATTTCCAGAAGCCTATTGACACCGTACATCACAAACGGCTTGTAGTGAAATTGCGCGCTTCTTTATTAATTTCATAGATGTCAGTACACACCAATTGTATTTACCGGCAATGTTTATAAAACACTACAGATGACAGAACGCTGCAGCGATGCTAGCGCTCCACGTGGTAACATGTCACATTGCAGTGAACAGAAGACAAGCAACTTCTTTGATCAAATCTACAGCGATGCCCTAGATTTGATCAAATATTTGACGACATTTGAGAAAGTTTCCTATTACACCCTCAAATTTCTTTGACAAAGATATTGGACAAAGACATTTGATAGTGTAAAACCGGCCTTATCTTCATAAACGATTTAGGAGACAATATGAGCAGCCGTCTTTGGTTGTTTGCAGATGGCTCAAATGGTTCAAATGGCTCTGAGCACTATGGGACTTAACATTTATCGTCATCAGTCCCCTAGATCTTAGAACTACTTAAACCTAACTAACCTAAGGACATCACACAACACCCAGCCATCACGAGGCAGAGAAAATCCCTGACCCCGCCGGGAATCGAACCCGGGAACCCGGGCGTGGGAAGCGAGAGTTTGCAGATGATGCTGATGTTTATCGTCTAGCAAAGTCATGAGAAGATCAATACAAACTGCAAAAAGATTTAGATACGATATCTGTATGGTGTGAAAATGTGAAATTGACCCTAAATAATGAAAAGTATGAAGTCATCCACATGAGTGCTAAAAGGAATCCGTTAAATTTCGGTTGCGTGATAAATCAGTCAAATCTAAAGGCCGTAAATCCAACTAAATACCTAGGAATTACAATCACGGATAACTTAAACTGCGAAGAACACATACAAAATGTTGAGGATAAGGCGAACCAAAGACTATGTTTTATTGGCAGAACACTTAGAAGATGTAACATATCTACTAAAGAGACTGTCTACATTACGCTTGTCCGTCCTCTTTCGGAGTACTGCTGTGCGTTGTGGGATCCTTACTGGGTACGATTAACGGAGCACATCGAGAAAGGTCAAAGAAGAGCAGCACGTTTTGTATTATCGGGAAATAGGGCGTCACTGAAATGATACAAGATTCGAGATGGACATCATTAAAACAAAGTCGTTTCTCGTTGCGGTGGGAGCTTCTCACGAAATTTCAACCACCAACTTTCTCCTTTGAATGTGAAAATATTTTGTTGGCGCCGGCCTACATTGGGAGAAACGATCATCATAACAAAATAAGATTAATCAGAGTCCGCACTGAAAGATAAAGGTGTTTGTTTTTTCCGCTCGCTGTTTGACATTGGAATAATAGAGAATTATTGTGAAGGCCGGTCGATGAATCCTCTCCCAGGCACTCAAGTGTAATGTTGAGAGTATCCATGTACATGTAGATCTAGATGGTCAGGCATGGACGATGAGGGCCAATACAGGCTGTTTTTTTCCCACCAATGGCAAGAAATGAAGCTAACACAAAAAAAGGATATCTAAACCCCTTCTCCTCATCCCATCAGATAACGAAAACAGTTTCTTTCACTGGCATTAAGAAATTAACTTTTTCTCATTCAGCAGTCATCAGAGAGACTATTTGCAACAGCGGTCGAAGCTTTGGAGAACGTTGTGGTTGGAAATAAAGTACAGGCTTTGTACGCCGCGATCGCAGCAAAGAAACTTTTATTGTTTCAAGATGACCGGTTTCAACAGTCTTATGCTGCAATCGTCTAATCTAAGGGGCGAACATTTTACGTTCCTTATAGAACTTGTTACAAAAGTGCCATGCTACATTACATGAAGTCAAAGCACAAAAGGCACTCCACACATACACATATCTTCATAAAATGTACACAGCTGATAACAACCTCGTACCGTCCCTTGCACAATCGGCATCGGACATGACTCTACCAAGTTTGCCGCACAGACGGAGTGTTAACATAAAGGCGGCAAATCCGCTACAAAGTATCCTATCTCGCCGCGGCGCGCCGTTGGGGCGCGTAAGTAGTATACGCTAAATGTCCACATGGCGTGCTTCCAAGCAATTGATAGGGGTGCACCAAAAATAAAGGTGGAGTTGGATTTTTACAAAAAATGTCTGATACAGCTATACAGAATACCAAGTGACCATAAATTTACTATTACCATGGTCTTACATTCCATATAAAGTCTATAGTGTGAAAATTACAGTAATATATTTTTTTTAATTAACCCATATCTTCAAGCAACAAAGCAACACGACACAAAGAGAAAGTCGCGATGGTGTGAGCGCGAATGCTAAGCCGGCTTGACCAGGAAGGATCCCACAAACTGTCACACATGAAAAGGTTTAAGTGTACACAAAAACCACGTGGAGCTTAACTTACTTCAAGAATCGTCTAATTCAGATGAAAGCCTATTGGGTGCGAGCTGTCCTTTACAGAGTCACATCGAAATTATGTATAGCATAAAAAGTAATGCAGACAACTACAAAAAAAATTAAAGGTATGAAAAAATGTGTGGTGAATAGTTGATGACAGTGCATGAGGATGTCTGTAATCCATGCCGTGTGTCAGAAACTAGTATTTAAACAAATAGCAATGACGAAAACCGAGTAGCTGGGCTGAGTCCGAGCTCCATTTTTAGTATTCTGGCTAAGGGATGAGACGGAATCTGTTGTATCCACAACCACCACATGCTAATACGATTACAAAGCTGCAAATTAAATCACTAGACGGACACATGATAATTGACTGCAATATGAGATACCCACTGCGTAGTGTGTATTCCTTATACATTGAAGCGAAAAGAAACTGGTATAGGCATGCGTATTCAGATACACAGATATGTAAACCGGCAGAATACGGCGCTGCGGTCGGCAACGCCTATATATGACAACAAGTGTCTGGCGCAATTGTTACATCAGTTACTGCTGCTACAATGGCAGGTTATCGAGATTTAAGTGAGTTTGAACGTGGTGTTATAGTTCGCTCACGAGCGATGGGGCACAGCATCTCCGAGGTAAGGATGAAGTGGGGATTTTCCTGTACGACCATTTCAAAAGGTTCAAATGGCTCTGAGCACTATGGGACTTAACATCTGAGGTCATCAGTTTCCTAGAACTTAGAACTACTTAAACCTAACTAACCTAAGGACATCACACCCATCCATGCCCGAGGCAGGATTCGAACCTGCGACCGTAGCGGTCGCGCGGTTCCAGACTGAAGCGCCTAGAACCGCTCGGCCACAAAGGCCGGCCGTACGACCATTTAACGAGTGTACCGTGAATATCAGGAATCGGTTAAATATCAAATCTCCGGCATCACTGGGCCCGGAAAAAGATCCTGAAAGAACGGGACCACGACGATTGAGGAGAATCGTTTAACGTGACAGAAGTGCAGCCCTTCCCTTCCAACACTGGACTGCTGATGACTGGAAACATGTTGCCTCGTCGGACTAGTCTCGTTTCAAATTGTATCGAGGGGATAGACGTGTACAGGTATGGAGACAACCAATCCATGGACCCTGCGTATCAGCATGGGACTGTTCAAGCTAGTCGCGGCTCTGTAATGGTGTGGGGCGTGTGCAATTGGAGTGATGTGGGACCCCTGATACGTCTAGATATGACTTTGATAGGTGAGACGCTCGTAAGCATCCTGTCTGATTACCTGCATCCATTCATGTCCATTGTGAATTTCGACGGACTTGGGCAATCAGCAGGACAATGCGACACCCCACAAGTCCGGAATTGCTATTGAGTGGCTCCAGGAACTCACTTAAGAGTTTAAACACTTCCGCTGGCCACCAAACTCCCCCAACATGAACAGTATAACTGGGATGCGTTGCAACGTGATGTTCAGAAGAGATCTCCACCCCATCGTACTCTTAGGATTTATGGATAGTCCTGCAGGATTCATGGTGTCAGTTCTCTCCAGCACTACTTCAGACATTGGTCGAGTCCATGCAACGTCGTGTTGCGGCACTTCTGTGTGCTCGTGGGGGCCCCACACGATATTAGGCAGGTCTACCATTTTCTTTGGCGTTTCGGTGTAGAAGGAGCATTCTGAATTCTAGAAACGTTCCACTGTAAATTATCAGCTCCATCTAATCCAGGTGCTTTTATGTTTATTGGTTACTTGACGCCTGTTTTAATTCTGTTCAAAATGGTTCAAATGGCTCTGAGCACTATGGGACTCAACTGCTGTGGTCATCAGTCCCCTAGAACTTAGAACTACTTAAACCTAACTAACCTAAGGACATCACACACATCCATGCCCGAGGCAGGATTCGGACCTGCGACCGTAGCAGTCGCACGGTTCCGGACTGCGCGCCTAGAACCGCGAGACCACCGCGGCCGGCTTTTAATTCTGTCACATCTATTAGAGCTGTCTCTTCCTCTGCTTTCTCTTCCGTAGGAACTTCTGAATCAGGCTTCTACCAGAATTTCATGCAGTGATTTATCCAGTCTTGTGAAGGAATGATATTTATATTTGCAGTATTCTTGTCTGTTCTTTTTAACTGCCTGATCCGTTTATGTGCTACTTCCTGTCTACCGTATATGCCATGTTATATTCTGCTTATACATATATCCCATGAGGGTCTGTGTGCGTGTCTTACTATTTTGTTGGTTTCGTTTCAGATTTCTTTATATTTTTCTTTAGCTTCCTCAGTCTGTTTACGTAAGAACACCTAGAGATGGGCAAACTCGTTCATCTTTGGGAACTAGTTCACTGGTAATCCCACTTTTTTGGAAACCGTTCATTTTTACTCGTTCACCGTTCATTTGTGTTTTTGTTATATGGTTCTTATGAAAAATTAGTAGCATAAGTGAATGAAGATGAAAGGCGCCAAGAAGGGGCACTTCCTCCCACCTGCAGTACAGAGTTCTTATTCATAACAATTCTCACACACTTGTAATTTTCGTGATTCTGAAAAACCTCTCGTTCAGCCAACTATAGCGTTATGTGGCTGATCGCAGTGAAATAAGGTAGCGCACGAAAAACCGGCCCCGAGTACAGACTGCTCGCCAGTTACGCACGATTTGTTGACCGCTACGAACAGAATAGATAAACATGTAATCATTAGACAGTGAAGAAATAACAAAAAAGCTAATGCGAACAACAACTTCGAAACAATAGACGATGATTGGTGGGCGACAATGAGCAGTCTAGTACTCGGGGCCGATTTTTCGTGCGCCACCCTGTACCACTGAAATATACTGCAGAAGTTATCATATTCTCTTTACAAAATGTGCCACCAGACACTCGATTAGGGAGCGCGGGCTTCATTCGGATGTAAGTCGGTCTGCCTTCCGTAACAATGAACATGCTCTTTTACGTTGGATCACGCACATTCTAGATCAGTTTCAAACCTTTTTTTGACTCTGAACTTCTGCTTCTTTTCGTATGCTATTCACCGTCCACGACCGGTAATTAAAATGTATTCTATAATTACGTAAATTACATAAAAATTTCGTGGTTTGTAATACCGTACATTCATTTTTTTCAGGTAACAAAACGGCATATCAGCTTCCTTCACTATTTCGATAAATAGCAGAAGAAATACTTGTAAAAAGGCAAGATTTTATTGTTATTACGCATGCAAAGGAAGTCGTCACGGCACACACGAGTGGCCATTTTCCGTAATTTTTTGATCCAAGGTAAAAGAGCATGTTCACTGTTATGGAAGGCAGACCGACTTACAACCGAATGAAGACCGCGCTCCACAATCGAGTGTCTCGTGTCACATTTTGTAAAGAGAATATGATAACTTCTGAAATATTATTTCAGTGGTACAGGGAGGCGCACGAGAAATCGGCCCCGAGTACTAGACTGCTCATTGTCGCCCACCAATCGTCATCTATTGTTTCGAAGTAGTTGTTTGCATTAGCTTCTTGGTTATTTCTTCACTGCCTAATTACTACATGTTTATCTATTCTGCACGTAGCGGTCAACAAATCGTGCGTAATTGGCGAGCAGTCTGTACTCGGGGCCGGTTATTCGTGCGCCACTTTATCAGTTCACTGCAATCAGCCAGGTTCAAGAGTGGAAAATAAACTTCAAGGTCAAAGGATACTAATGTTAAGATTCGCCGACGACATTGCTATTCACAGTGAAAAGACAGGAAGAATTAAAGCAGCTGTTGAATGGAATGGTTCAAATGGCTCTGAGCACTATGGGACTTAACATCCGAGGTCATTAGTCCCCTACACATAGAACTACTTAAACCTAACTAACCTAAGGACATATACACACATCCATGCCCGAGGCAGGATTCGAACCTGCGACCGTAGCAGCAGAGCTGTTCCAGACTGAAGCGCCTAGAAGAGTTCGGCCACCGTGGCCGGCTGAATGGAATGAATAGACTAATGTGTACAGAATATGAGTTGAGAGTAATTCGAAGAAAGCCGACAGTAATTAAAGTTGCAGAAATGAGAAAGGAGATAAAGTTTTAAAATCATAAGCCGGCCGGAGTGGCCGTGCGGTTCTAGGCGCTTCAGTTTGGAACCGCGTGACCGCTACGGTCGCAGGTTCGAATCCTGCCTCGCGCATGGATGTGTGTGATGTCCTTAGGTCAGTTAGGTTTAAGTAGTTCTAAGTTCTAGGGGACTGATGACCTCAGATGTTAAGTCCCATAGTGCTCAGAGCCATTTGAACCATTTTTTTTAACATCGTAATTGGTGATCACGAGATACATGAAGATAAGGGATTCCGCTACCTAGGCAGCAACATAACCCATGACGCATGGAGCAAGGAGGACATGAAACGCAGAACAGCACTGGAAGAAAGGCCATTCCTGGGCAAGAGAAGTCTACTAGTATCAAACAAAGGCCTTAATTTAAGGAAGAAATTCCTGAGAATGTTCGTTTGGAGCACAGCATTGTATGGCAGTGAGACATGTACTGCAGGAAATCCGGAACAGAAGAGAATAGAAGCATTTGAGATGTGGTCCAACACATGAATTCTGAAAATTTGGTGGACTGATAAGCTGAGGAATGAGGTTCTCCGCAGACTCGGCGAGGAAACGAATATATGGAAAACACTGACAAGAAGGGACAGAATGGTAGGACACCTTATGACACCAGGGACTAACTTCCATGTACTAGAGGGAGCTGCAGAGGGCCAAAATGTAGAAGAAGACGGAGACTGGAATACATCTAGCAGATAATTGACGACGGAGGTTGCAAAGGGCTACTCTGAGATGAGAAGGTTGGCATAGGACAGAAATTCGTAGCGGGCCGTGTCAAACCAGTCAGAAGATGACTCATGAAAAAAGAAAAAAAAATCTGTAGCCCGACGTTGGTCGAACACACTATTAAGCAAGTGGTAACTGTTTTGCCTAAGCAGTGTATCTGTGTAAGTACAAACATTCGGATTTTAGTATCCTTAGGCGAGAATACATTTTTAAGTACAGAATTTAATATTTCTGATTTCTATGTGTGGTATTCAGTTTCTGCACGACCAAAAAGGAAAATATAGGGGTGCTTGGGATGGATTCAGTGACTATAACTGCGACGGCAACAGCTCGTTATGGCCTCACGCAGTGTTTTATTTGCAACTGCACTTGCAACCAAGTGTGCAGCTGTGGTATTACACTATTCGCAGCCAGTGCCAGGATGCTTTTTACTAATATCGCGTTTGTGTACAAGTGTTCCTTACAAAATTCGAAATCATTATGTCCTAAATTGTCCACCACCAAACGTCACAATGTCTGCTGGTAGTTACCGTAGAAATGACGCCGAAGGTTCCGCTGCAGCCGTACCACCAAAGCCCGAATCCTAGACGCTCTCTGTCTACGAAGCGCTCGTCGTCGTCGTGGCGTAGGCCGTGTAGGAATGGCCATTTCATCTCCATGCCTTCAACTGTCTCCTGTCATTGCCTTTCATCGCGGTAGATCTGAAATCATTGACAGATAAAAGCGGTGAAAAATTGCTATATACGGATATTTAGGAATACAAGTTTTTTTATGGTACACAGTTTCAGTACATGGTGGCATATTATATGCTGGAGGAAACAGTGCTCTGATCATTATAATCTGCAAATGTTTCATTCAGCAATATAGACACCGTTTCGGGTCTGATATAACCGCCTGCTGAAGTAGGTGAAGTGCTCTTTACCGTCACGACATGGTTATCAGCATTCATCATAGTTCTGAAGCCGAGATATTAAACAAACCCTAGTCCAAATACCAACGCATACCGTAGAGATGTAGTTCAGTACATCCTGGTACACATGCACGGGTGGCCCTTGCTATATTTTACCGAATGTGCTGTAGAAATGACATTACGACAGTGTAATGACGCTACATCAGAATATTTCTGTCACAGGCCTGGAGCGGTAATGTGTCGGCGAGGTAATTCAAACAGACGCCAGAAACACGTTTCAAAATAGTACGACGGAAATGCAAAGTGTCAGCTACCATGAGACAGCAGTCCGCTATTTATCAACCTTCGTGGAGATGTTCATCATGTAACGAGTATTAAAACATACTATTTTCATTCCATTCGGAACTTATTTCCGTCATCAGCATCGGTGTGATCTCTACTGGCAAGACGACATACTTGCATTCGTCATGACATATAAGCAAACAACCCTCCACAGGTCATTATGAAGAATTTCTTGCCATGCCTGAAACTCGTGCTGTCAGTTAATGAAGATTGCTGGATCGAGACTGATCTTCCCATCGCAAACCCGACGTGCTGCGGTAAATGAATCGGGTGACTGGGCGGATCAAAATAGGACCAGTACATTCCTCAAGGTGTTTGTGGTGCGAACTGCAGTGTGAGATCCGGCATTATCCTACTGAAATATGCCACCTGATATTCTGTGTAAAAGTATTCCTCTAAGCAGATATAAATTATATTTTCCTTTATTATTTTCTTTTGTTCATTATATTTAGTACTAAACGTCTACACATTCAAATTATACAGCTATCTAAACATATTTATCTATTTAGCTTATGGCTAGCGTCACATCATACAAGGAAACGTTTTTTCTTTAAAAATAAATATGCACATATTTGAGACGTAGGAAGAAAACTCATTTTTGTATTTTGATTAAATTTCCAGTATTTATTTTATATATATATATCACATTTCTAGTCCCCCCGACACTATTGAATGGCGACCGTTCAAAGGACGGCGCCGAGTGGGATATGAACAGACCTTTCAGTTGTCGAGATAAATTTTTTTTGAGATAAATGATCCATTTTTATCGTTACAAGAAACTAATGAGGCCTTTGTTGCATTTTTTACATGTTCGTAAAATTAGAAATACTAACAACTTGAAGGAACAAAGTAAAAATTAAATACTGCCTACAAAAGAGACACGCCAGGAATGCTGATTTCAGCGGTAAAGGTAGGAAGTTGCTACGCTGCATGCTTGCATGGCCGCGCTTTGCGCCGTCTCTCTCGCAGTAAATAATCTCTTTGCCTTCCAATTAATATCCTTTACGGAAAGTGCATTTCTCTATAAAAGACAAAAATCTATATAAAGACACCATTAAGGTGCAAATTCTGTAAGACTTTATCAGTAGAACTGCATCAGCGAATATTTAGGTTTATTGATGAAAACGCATATAAATCTGCTTTAGTTGAAAGATACCGATACAAACAAAATAACGATTTTGAAATATTTTTCTTTTATAATTATATTAAGCATTGTTCACAATGGAGTCAAAGGAAATTGCTGTTTTTGTTGCTGTTGTCTTCAGTCCTGAGACTGGCTTCATGCAGCTCTCCATGCTACTCTATCCTGTGCAAGCTTCTTCATCTCCCAGTACCTACTGCAGCCTACCTCCTTCTGAATCTGCATAGTCTATTCATCTCTTGGTCTCCCTCTACGATTTTTACCCTCCACGCTGCCCTCCAGTACCAAACTGGTGATCCCTTGATGCCTCAGAACATGTCCTACCAACCGATCCCTTCTTCTAGTCAAGTTGTGCCACAAGCTCCTCTTCTCCCCAATCCTGTTCAATACCTCCTCATTAGTTATGTGATCTGCCCATCTAATCGCCAGCATTCTTCTGTAGCACCACATTTCTCTTCTTGTCCAGACTATTTATCGTCCATGTTTCACTTCCATACATGGCTACACTCCATACAAATACTTTCAGAAACAACTTCCTGACACTCAGATCAATACTCGAGGTTAACAAATTTCTCTTCTTCAGAAACGCTTTCCTTCCCATTGCCATTCTACATTTTATATCCTCTCTACTTCGACCATCATCAGTTATTTTGCTCCCCAAATAGCAAAACTCCTTTACTACTTTAAGTGTCTCATTTCCTAATCTAATTCCCTCAGCATCGCCCGATTTAATTCGACTACATTCCATTATCCTCGTTTTGCTTTTGTTGATGTTCATCTTATATCCTCCTTTCAAGACACTGTCCATTCCGTTCAACTGCTCTTCCAATTCCTTTGCTGTCTCTGACAGAATTACAATGTCATCGGCAAACCTCAAAGTTTTTATTTCCTCTCAATGGACTTTAATACCTACTCCGAATTTTTCTTTTGTTTCCTTTACTGCTTGCTCAGTATACAGATTGAATAGCATCGGGGACAGGCTACAACCCTGTCTCACTCCCTTCCCAACCACTGCTTCGCTTTCATGTCCCTCGACTCTTATAACTGCCATCTGGTTTCTGTACAAATTGTAAATAGCCCCTTCGATCCCTGTATTTTACCCATGCCACCTTCAGAATTTTAAAGAGAGTATTCCAGTCAACATTGTCAAAAGCTTTCTCTAAGTCTACAAATACCAGAAACGTAGGTCGGCCTTTCCTTAACCTATTTTCTAAGATAAATCGTAGGGTCAGTATTGCCTCACGTGTTCCAACATGTCTACGAAATCCAAACTGATCTTCCCCGAGGTCGGCTTTTACCAGTTTTTCCATTCGTCTGTAAAGAATTCGCGTTAGTATTTTGCAGCTGTGACTTATTAAACTGATAATTCGGTAATTTTCACATCTGTCAACTCCTGCTTTCTCTCCCAAGGCTCTCAGTAGTTCCAATGGAATGTTGTCTACTCCCGGGGCCTTGTTTCGACTTAGGTCTTTCAGTGCTCTGTCAAACTCTTCACGCTGTATCATATCTCCCATTTCATCTTCATCTACCTCCTCTTCCATTTCCGTAATATTGTCCTCAAGAACATCGCCCCTATATAGACCCTCTATATACTCCTTCCACCTTTCTGCTTTCCCTTCTTCGCTTAGAACTGGCTTTCCATCTGAGCTCTTGATATTCATGCAAGTGGTTCTCTTTTTTCCAAAGGTCTCTTTAATTTTCCTGTAGGCAGTATCTATCTTACCCCTAGTGAGATAAGCCTCTACATCCTTACATTTGTCCTCTAGCCATCCCTGCTTAGCCATTTTGCACTTCCTGTCGATCTCATTTTTGAGACGTTTGTATTCCTTTTTGCCTGCTTCACTTACTGCATTTTTAAATTTTCTCCTTTCATCAATTAAATTCAGTATCTCTTCTGTTACCCAAGGATTTCTACTAGCCCTCGTCTTTTTACCTACTTGATCCTCTGCCGCCTTCACTATTTCATTCCTAAAAGCTACCCATTCTTCTTCTACTGTATTTCTTTCTCCCATTCCTGTCATTGTTCCCTTACGCTTTCCCTGAAACTCTGTACAACCTTGGTTCTTTCAGTTTATCCAGGTCCCATCTCCTTAAATTCCCACCTTTTTGCAGTTTCTTCAGTTTTAATCTACAGTTCATAATCAATAGATTGTGGTCAGATTCCACATCTGTCCCTGCAAATGGCTATTGTTGCAAATTCATTACAAAATACAATATGCCAAGATGGCGGAAATCCGCGCTTGGCAACAGTTGAACGTAACTCGCCAACTCGTGAACTGGCCGATGGTTACCAAAGCAATCAGGCTTGCGTCCCATTATTACAAAATTATGGCACTGGTGACATAACTAATCATGATCTCACTTTTATGACAGTCGATGAGCCAATTTCTCAGTTCTCACCTGGAAACATTTTTGCAAATAGTGAAACTGAAGCGCGCAACAGCGAAACTTCCTCTGGCTATTTGCTCACTACATCGTGAGCGCAAGAGCGGGAAACAGTTCAAGAAAGCAATGTAAATACTAGTGGCACCCACAATTTGACACAACTCATGCAACTAATAACACAACAGCTTACAAAACAACAAGACTTTCAGGAAAATGGAGGACAACAGTTTACACAGCAAAATCAGGCATTTAACGATTTCATGAATAACAGTTCAGTGAGGTGAGCAAAACTGTGAATTATCTCACGAATTATCCGGTAAGTTTACAGAGCTCGGTAAACAACTAAAACAAGAAATAATTACCGACATGTCCCGCGATATAAATACATTAACGGAAAAAGTAACATCCGTAGATTGTAAACAGGTTTGCAGGTGATTTGCAAAACTTTAGTGAAGCGTATTCTCAAATTCAGGAGACGCAACTCCACGTGGATGCGCCGGTAAAAAATGTGACGAACGCAGTCAGCGAGATGCAAGACGTATGCAAAACCTACGTACAGAAATACACAAACTGAGTCTAAGAGTAGATCAGTTAAGTTTAGTGTCAGAATTTTCCAAAAAACAGAGAGGTAAGTTATGTGCAGATGTAAAGGAAATAACCGAAAAAGCTGAAGCCGGAAAACAAACCCATGATTTCAGAGAAGTTAGGTACCTTCACTGGTACCGCACAATACGGGGCTAGTCCGTCGAAGGAAAATAGCGAAGGTTGCACAATGCAACAACACTTTCCGGCAGTTGCACCTGTCGAGCAAGCGCGGTTGCCACGCGCTACCGCCGGCCGGGGTGGCCTTGCGGTTTTAGGCGCTACAGTCTGGAACCGCGCGACCGCTACGGTCGCAGGTTCGAATCCTGCCTCGGGCATGGATGTGTGTGATGTCCTTAGGTTAGTTAGGTTTAAGTAGTTCTAAGTTCTAGGGGACTGATGTCGTCAGAAGTTAAGTCCCATAGTGCTCAGAGCCATTTGAACCATGCGCTACCCCACAGGCGAACATAACACGCCTGTCACTGACAGCGCGGCGTGTTTGTCCACATTACTTACAGATGAGGGATTACTTAGGCATCGACAATTTCCGATATTCACTTCTGAAGGGAAAAGAACACACCACGTGGTCTTTACCAAAGCATTTCGAAATGTTTTACCTCGTACCTGCACCGAAGCCCAGAAAATTAGATTTGTTGTTAGATACACACAGGGTGACGTTCTGCTATAGGCTACGGACATGACGGAACGTTGCCGCTACAGTCTGAGAGGGCGTTTCTGAATAAGTATTGGTGTGAGGCCGTACAAGAGAGGCTCGGGCGTGAAGTATCCAACCCAGCTCCGTTCAATAGCAAGTACGGAAGCTTAAGGGCCTATTTTGAAAAATATTTGAATGAAACCAGATACTGGACGAACCCGGTATCTCAAGTAGACGTGCTGAAAATTTTAAAGAGCCGTCGTCCTGCCTACATTAGGGAAAAACTCGTTACCATCCCGGAACACGACACCGAATACTTTCTATCTGTACTGGACTCAATACATTTGATATACGAAGAGAGACCAGTACAACCGAAGCCTGTAATACGTCGATAGCGACACAGAGATATACGGACCAACAAGTAAACAACGGATTCGTAGAACAACACGGATGGCAACCTTACCCCACACAGACCTATGGTAATGGTAACAGTAATCACAACGGCAATGGAGAGAGCCGTAAATACAAAGGTGGATACAAAAGAAATGGGCAAAAATTTAGCAAAAACAATTACACTGGGCGAGTAGCGTATGGATAGCCTCTACAATATGTACAGACACAAGCTTCCGGCAATAATCAGCCGATCGCTTGGCGAGCGCCAAACAATAGCAGATAACCGAATAACCCACAAGCAGCCGAATTCGGCCAGCAAAGTAACATTCATATGCTGAATAACACGCAAAGGCAAAAAGCATTTCAGTAGAGAGCCTCTCAGGACAATAATTGGCGTAACCATGCACCAAGGCTCAACATAGTGGAAGTTACATCTAACCTAGAGGTCGATGCCACCGCGACTCCGCAAAACTTGAACCGGTCACGGTAGGCCTCCGTTCTGTGACCTTGGAGGGGAATGGGGGCACGAGCTTGATCGACAATCGCTTTATCAGATACGATCATGGTAATTATGTAAGAGATGATCTGTATCAAGGTAATGAGGGTACGCAGGAAAACTGGACACAGGACAAGGTACAAACTACTATTAAAGCTAAAATATTTGATCTTGATGTACCCACTGTGCTTGACACAGGTGCTACGACTAATTTGGTGTCATAGCGATTCTTTCAAGAACTGAAGAAACGTGGACGTATACCTACACTGCCAGTGCAAAATTGCAAGGTACAAACTGCCACTGGTCAGAAATCGAAAGGAGTCAAGATACAAGCTTTAATTCCCGTACAATTAGGGCAGTTTTCTGTACGATGCAATTTTTTGATGGTGGAGAAATTAATAGCTGATTGGTTAATCCGTATGGATACATTTAGGACATACCAACTATAAACTGATATAGGATAAGGCCAATGTCATTTCACTGTAAATAACCTATTATTTGAAATAGACTTGATCAGGGGAAATACTAATAGTTGTAAAACTGAAGTTACTCACGACCTTGAAGTTCAGCTGGTATACCCTACAGTTATGTTTGTCACCACATATAGTACCGAACAACCGTCAGCTGAAGAAATAAACGTTGACGCAATAAACACAAAGGTACGTGAATCAAAGTGCTTGCCTAAGGAACAGCAAGCGGAACGTGGAAGTGTATCCTCACGAAACTTTTTGTTCTATCTCATACCCTATACCATGGACAAAGAGGGAAGCAGTAAGAAAAGAGGTTAACAGGATGCTTGAATGGAACATAATACAACCATCATTTTCCCCTTATTGTAATCCTATCTTGGCTGTGAGTCAACCAGATGGTAAGGTGCGCTTGGTCCTCGACGCACGTAATATTAATAAGATTATCGTAACTGTACGAATACGTCCAGAGAATTTAGAGGAACAGCTTATGAAATTCCATAATGCTAAATTTCTTACTATAAATGACCTCTGGTCTTCATATTGGCAAATAAAACTACATGAAGAAAGTGGGAAGTATACCGCCTTCGTATGCGGGGGCAGGAGCTTCGAATTTCAAGTATTGCCGTTTGGATTGAACGTAAGTGCAGGTGTATTTATCTCTGCACTTGGAGTGCTAGGGCCCGAACTTTTGAGTAGGGTAACAGTATACGTGGACGACCTTTTAGTCGCCACACGCACTTGGGTAGAACATTTAAGATTAATTCAACAAGTATTGAGCCGTTTTTCCGACTATGGAGTAACAGCAAATCTCAAGAAAACTAATTTCGGACAAGAAAAGATAACATTTTTAGGACAAATAATCTCTTCGGAAGGCATACTGCTAGATCCTAAAAAACTTGATGCCATTAGGAACTTCCCTACTCCGCAAAACAAGAAACATTTAAAGGCATACTTAGGCCTAGTGTCACTTTTCAGGAAATTCATTCCCAACCAACATATGAACGTTGATGCTTTACTCTATTTTCTCCGGAAAAACACACCTTGGGTAAGGGACAAACAATGTCAAACCGATTTCGAAAATATCAAGCGAGTCTTATTAAATGATATTTTATCTCAACCAGACATGAAAAAAGATTTTTTGTTTATGCACCGACGCGTCTTCTCACGATCTGGGTGCATGCTTTTTTCAAATAGTAGAAGAAGAAGAAAATATCATCCCTAAAGTAATTAGCTTCGCCAGTCGCACCTTATCCGAAGCTGAACGTTCATATTCAGTCCCTCATAGAAAGTGTGTTTAAGGAATTCAACAGGTTTGTGAGGACCTATATACCTCGTAAACATACGAAGTGGATTAAATATGTCACTCCTTTCTTACAAGTTGTTAACAGCCCTCCCCATACATCAACTGGATTTACACCAAATGAGCTGATGTTCAATTGCAAACAGGTAGACGAATGGGAAAAAACTTTACCCGAGATACCGATACCGGAATTATAACTGGATGATAAAATACGACAAGCAGTAGTTAACCTTGAAACCTGGGCCAAATACAGGAAAGGAATCTACGACAGA
Source organism: Schistocerca americana (assembly GCF_021461395.2). Lineage (NCBI taxonomy): Eukaryota > Metazoa > Arthropoda > Insecta > Orthoptera > Acrididae > Schistocerca > Schistocerca americana. The sequence continues at coordinate 258,003,560 of NC_060120.1, forward strand.
AAGGTGAAACGTACAACACAGTTTTAAATAGGACAAAAGGTGTTACTTACAGGGGAACCTCCCCATCGCACCCCCCTCAGATTTAGTTATAAGTTGGCACAGTGAGTAGGCCTTGAAAAACTGAACACAGATCAACTGAAAAAACAGGAAGAAGTCGTGTGGACGTCTCTGTTCACTGTAATACATTTAGTGTCTGTGTTTTGCGACCGCACCGCAAAACGCTGCGATTAGTAGACGAAAGAACGTGCTCTCTAATGGGAACCGAAAACATTTGATCGCAAGGTCATAGGTCAACCGATTCCTCCACAGGAAAACGCATCTGATATATTGTATACGACACTGGTGACAGATAATAATTGTCTGAAAATAAAAAATTAAACTCTTCACCCAAGGGAAGGTTTGATCACAGGACCTCTCGTTCCACAGCTGCTCACGCTAACCACGGGACCACGGCGTTCCTCAGCTCCCATTTTCCTTGATGTTGCATATCTTACACTTGGACTACTCAGTTTGTATATTTTGCTTATTTTTCTCATAGTTCCACACAACTTCTTCCTGTTTTCTCGATAGATCTGTGTTCAGTTTTTCAAGGCCTATCCACTGCGCCAAGTTTTAACTAAATCTGAGGGGGGGTGCGATGGGGAGGTTCCCTTGTTAGAACACATCCCAAATCCGCAAAAACTGGAAAACTGAACCGTAAGTGGCAATTACTATACACTGGACCGTGCATAATTACCAAAATCCCCTACCCGGGAGCAAACAGATTGGCACAAGTGAACACGGGTAAAGACAAGGGCCTTTACCCACACAACGACTTGAGAATGTTTATATATTGAAGAACGGGGTATGCAGCCATTTGTACACCTATAAGTTGTACATATGTATAGTAATATTAAATTTAGGATGCTGGAAAATCACATTCCAGAATTTATCTTGTTAGTTGATAAAGAAAATGTTTGTTTAGGTTTTTTCTTGTATGTCAAATCTATAAATGATAAGGTAAGTGGATAAAGCAAGGAAGAATTTTACTTTTATGTGTCTAGAGATGACGATACTTTAAACACAACGCTTCGCCTTGCGCGTAGCCCAGTTGTAAATGAATAAACGAACTTGTGAAACACGGTAGCGCGCACTGCAATACACGACTCGCCGCGACAGAGCGACGCAGCGCATGCGCATTGGGGAGAAAGCTAGTCAACAAACCGCAGGCGCGCGCGCGCCAGACACAGCTGAAAGTGTTGGAGCACCCAAAACAAACAAACCCTATGAGCTACAGCCTGCACTAGCATTTTTAAAGCCTATTGCATAAACTGGGACATAGAAAATTAAGGGAGAGTCTATACTACAACTACGACTATCTACACAATACAAAAATGGTTCAGATGGCTCTAAGCGCTGTGGGGCTTAACATCTGAGGTCATCAGACTTAGAACTACTTAAACCTAACTAACGTAAGGACATCACACACATCCATGTCCGAGGCAGGATTCGAACCTGCGACCATAGCAGCAGCGCGGTTCCAGACTGAAGCGCCTAGAACCGCTCGGCCGCCACGGCCGGCTTTTTCTTCCAGTGCTGTGCTCGACAACGTCGTAGAAGCGGCAAGAAACTTACCTTGTCGGCGGATGTTGGATGTAGGGCTGGTAACCCCACTGAATAAGTGTGAGCGACACGTCCTAAAGTGAAGAAAGATAAATCCTTGTCGAGTGTTAGATACCATATAAACATAAGAAAGGGCCGCACAAGAAGTAAATATAGTTGTAAGTTTATGATACGTATGAATGTGATAGTGTGAAAATATGTGTAGGAGAATACAGTTGCAGTACGTCACATATCATGATGCTGAACTAAGGTGGAGCACTACCAAATAATCAAGGGGTCGAAACCTAACTACTGTGAGCGACGACTACACAAGAAAGCGTCAAACACCTGATTTAGATTGAATTTTTTTTGAACACGTTTGCTACTTATATAGTCATTGTTTTACCCCCATTGTACGCGACATATAGTATTGATATTACTCCTCTGTATACCTCAGCATATGAAATGGTTATCCCTTACACGATAAACATAATCAGTAAATATTGAGGTGCACTCTAAGCACTGAATAATTATTCGATACGATTGGTATCGTCAGGCTTGGGTTGTGTTCATAAACAACAAACTATTTTGTTCTTCGGAACACAGTTAAGACCAACAATGAGACGTAACTGAGCACATAAATGCCTTTCCGTGAAATTTCCTCAACCCTGTAGTGTGTACATCCTTCCTGGAGATTGCTAGAGAGGCGAGGCCACGTGTGGTTATGTAAGTTATAAAAGAAGCGCGTAGAATCTGTTGTAGCGACTATTGTTTACTTTTTTAATTCTTTTAACTTGATCAATATGATCCGACAAGAAGACACAATAAATTGAAGTGAAATGTATGTCAATTTATGCCAAAAAAAGAATCTATTAGTCTATGAATGTTACGTAAAGAATGTAAAACCAAACGAGAACAAAAATTGTACTTATATAATTGGAACTGAAAAATGTAGCAAAATTATGATTTAACAGAATGTACTAAAACGAAATGACAATCAGACTATTATTTATCTAAGCAACGATAATGGCTTATCAGCAAATGAATAGGTTAAGTTTATTCTTGTAGTTGTAATTTTATTTATTTTTTGTCATGTGTATAGTATGTGGAAAGGACACTACAGAAATTTTTGTGTAATGCAACGGTATGATAGACGCTCAAAAAGAAAGCGCAGAAACATACGAAACCTGCCTGCAAAGTGTTAAGTGGGCGTGTGAGATACGTGGGTGTGTCTTTGATGAGCTAAAAAACGACAATAAGGTGTGACGAGTTTTCTGTGCTCCACAACGTCGCAAAAACACGAATTGTCTGTGCTCGATAAAGCCGTACAAACATGAATTTTCTGTGCTCGACAAAGCCGTACAAACATGAATTTTCTGTGCGGCAAGAAACTTACCTTGTCGGCGGATGTCGGATGTACGTCTGGTATCCCACTGAATAAGTGTGAGCGACGAGATGAAATACTTCCCTCGGGCCACTGATATGGAAACCAGTTGTCACCGCATCGAAGATTTCACAAAGGATCACGCCGCTGAACACGAGTTTCACGATTTTGTGCAGTAAAGATTACGTGGACGCACGACACAGGCACTCTGACTTCGTATTAAACGCGTGAAACCGAGCAGGGACGGTAACGGACGTCGAGCTGCACGCGCATGCTTCGCAAGCTAAACACTGGGCAGATACTGACCGACAATAATGGGACTATGCGCTTACAGAAAACACTTTGTTATGAAGGAAAGCTTATGTATGTATGGGTTAAGGGAGCTGACATGCCTATATAAATTGGTAATCACAGATGATGACTCAAATGGCTGAAAAATAAAGGCTATGCCCATACCGGCCAGGGTTATCAATCCATAAAAAGGGAAATAAGCTCAGATACTGTGCACCTCCGTATGGCACCAGTCCACAGTGGGGGCAATTATAATGGAACATATTATTATTATTTCTTTCTTTTTTTCCCCGTTCTTTTATTTCTAGCTGTCGTAACAGGCGGAGAAGTGCTACTGCGACGTGGCGCGACCCCGTGTGGCGGATAGGGGGCTCCTCACTGGCTTGCCAGCGGACTGGAGCGAAATGAAATAGCTCTCGCGGACCAAACACAAACCCTCTGGACTAACACTCCAGTCGTATCTCGACCAATCTTCGGAAAGCTCCACCACTCCAACCTTACAAATTTCATGGATTATGAGTGGAAAAGAAAACAAATTACCCCAGGCACTAAAACCTCTCGACCTCAGGTCACAAGCAGGCATTTCGGATTCTGGGGAGCCTGCACTTTCTGCTCTTGTTTTATCGAAAGACCCCGAAAAACTCAAATCCAAGAATAAATGTAATATAGGAACACTGAACATTAACTCACTGATCAAAACAGGAAAACACCATGAACTGACTCACGCACTTGAACACAATGATATCCAAATTCTGGCACTACGAGAAACTCGCTATACTGATGAATATTCTTTTGAAACGGGCAATTACAGAATTTATAAAGGAAAACCAGCAGAGTATATCTTTGGAAAATGCCCTCTACTGGGTACAGCCTTTATTGTTAGAAGAAATATAACGGAATCCGTAACAAACTTCAGCTCTACGTCCAACAGGCTCTCAACATTGACGATCAAATGATGTATAAGCTAGTGAATGCTCATGCTCCAACAAATATTGACAATAAAAAAAAAATCCGAACAAAGTACAAACTTTCTGGGAAGAACCTTTCGACACGCTTCAGAAGATTCTAAAGGAAAATGTCATCATTCTGCTCTAGGACTTTAATAGACAGCTCGGCAAGGAGAAGAAATACAAAAACATCGTTGGAGAATACCCAGCGCATAAGAGGACAAACAATAATGTAATAAGACTTGTGGAACTCTGCCAAATCTTCAACCTCAAAATTATGACTACACACTTAAAGAAACATCCCAAGAAGATGAAGACTTGGAAATCACCATATCAATTCCTTGGAGAGTTTCAAATTGACCACATAGCCATTTCTAGAAGAGAATTTAAGACAATTCAAAATATTAAGGTAAAGAAAGGAGCCAAAATAGATACGGATCACTATCTTGTTAAGTCAAAAATTAAATTCATCCCAAATTCAGGAAGAAATAATAATAAACCTATGAGAGGACGTAGATGAAGATGAAATGGGAGATACGATACTGCGTGAAGAGTTTGACAGAGCACTGAAAGAGCTGTTCGGAGCAAATTATTAACCTTAAAAACATGATTAGAACACGTGCTGGGCAACCACATGTTACGACGTTTACTGATTTTAGAAAAGCGTATGACTCCATAGACAGAGAAAGCCTCATTAGAACTCTGGAGGAATTTGGAATTGACAGAAAAACTAGAGAGATAATAAAGCAAACACTGACAGATACCAAGTCCAAAAGTCAAATTTCGAGTCAAGATTTCTGAACCTTTTAAAATCCAAACGGGTTTGAGACAAGGGGATGGACTCTCCCCGAATCTGTTCAACATCACTTTGGAAAAGATTATGAGGGAGACATTTAAGGAACACACACAATAAAAAGTAGAGGGAATTTCTTTTGGAGGACCAGTTAAAGGCCTTACGATACATGCAATAGCTTTTGCAGATGATATTGCTCTCATATCCACAAATATAGCAGATGCAATTAAACAAATAGAAATCTTAGCAAAGCAATCAGCTAAATTTGGTTTTCAGATATCACAAGAAAAAACTAAATTCATGTCTAACAATATAAGGAAATCAAAGAATTGCACACAGTTATTGGATGTATCGAAACGGCCAAACAATTTAAATATTTGGGAGAAACAATAACGGATACTGGCATAGAAAAAGAAGCTGTCAAACTTCGAGTAGCTAAACTTAAGAGGGCACACAATTTGTCGTCTTGCACCACTGTCACAGCTGGGCGATGTTGTTAAGCCCCATTTGTACAGTGAGTCAGCATATCTTCCACTATTTGTCCTTATTCTATTGAATGTAGACAGATCTTGCGACGCTGTTCAAACCCTGGTGGCCTGGTCGAACTGCAGGGCACCTTCAGCTGTTCTGCTGTAGCGTTGTTCTGCCACATTTCTGTCCATTGGTCTGCTGTTGTTGCTCCGTCGGTCACAAGAGATTTTGCACCTCGTAGTGGTGGGTGACGGGAGCGAAGGCTGTTTTTACAGAGTAGAGTACACGATGGTAAGGTTCACCAGCTATTTTTGTAAACTCCCGCATGAGAGCAGCCTCACGGCGCAAAGATGGGGGAGCTAAACGGCTGAGAATAGGCAGCCAGAAAACTGGAGTATTTCCGATGGTTCCTGTGATGATGCGTATTGTCTGGTTGACCTTTGTATCGACGAATCTGGTCTACAGGCTGTTGATCCGGACTGCAGCGCAATATTTTGGTACAGGATACACTATTCCACGAGCAGATGACGGTCTCCATGTCGTGCGAGAAAGTTTCTGCAAGATGCTGCTTCTTGGCTTCATCTTATCGGCAATTTTCAGAAAATGTTCCACTTAACTGAGCGTCATGTCAAGAGTGACACACAGATTACGTGGGCTTTTATATGGCACAGCTGTTCCCCTTCACAATTCACCTTTATTTTCTTGTATGCGAGCTTGTTGTTAAGGTGGAAGCTGGTAATGTCTGGTTTGAGAGCTCTTGGCTGTAACCTCCAGTTACAGTTTCTAGATCTTCAGTTAAGACAGGTTCAGTAACGCCTAGGTCTTCGTGGGTCGCAGAAAGAGCCCAATCGTGAGCATTTTTGTATTTCCTTGATATTGTCTTAGGCATGTCTGTCATATACAGGAAAAACAGAAGATGGGCTAGCACTGATCCTTATGGAAGGCCACTATTAAGCTTCATTAAAGGTTTCATTTTATTACCCATTAGAACTTGGAACCTTCTATTGCTAAACATTATCTGACAACCGCTACACGCGATTGTATATCGAAATGAGAGAACAAAGTCGACATGACATAGGAGAGCAACGGACCTGCCTGAATAAAATGTTTCAGTGTATCTGCGATAAGAGAGCAGTTTTTCGAGCATCGAAACTGAACAATCGAGTGGTGCAGCGGCGACAAGTGGGACGCCTGTTGGTGACGTGACGGCGTGGCTGGTGTGTTAGTTGTGTGTGTAACACAAAGACAAAACATTTAAATTAATCTGTGCACACTATCGAAGTGAATTGCAGAAAGGCCGTGTTTAATATTGAGTGAACTGTCAACTACGAGTTTATTATGAACCAAGTCCATATCTGCGCGTGCAATGGAAGCAGATCGGTGGGTCGCTGTTGAAACAATGCGTAAATGAATCCATTTCGAACAGTCTCATCGTGGAAAAACCAAATGCGGTACTCTGGCTGTGTAGTGAATCCCAATCATCTGTGGATGCTCAGTCAATCACTGGTCTCGATCCTCTCCCAGCTCTGAGATGCTTCGTATGCGGGCTATCAAATTAATAAACGATGATGAAATGAGGTGATGTGATGGCCCTCAACTACGTACCCACAGACTCAGAGTTGCAATATTAAAAGTTTTGGCTGGTTTCGTTGTCTAGGGGCTGGCCGCACTGCAAGCCAGATACTGCTGAGTCGACAGAACACAATACGAATATACTCATGAATCGAATGGTCGAAGGTTCCTATCACGCGGAAATTGCGAATGTAACGTAGAAATTTATAAATGAAAGATTTCAATTAAATAAAATCTGCAGGTACTATCTTAACGACTTTAAATGATGAGTACGATAGTAGAAGTACTTTTGAGAATGTGGTAAAAATGGTTCAAATGGCTCTGAGCTCTATGGGACTTAACATCTGGGGTCACCAGTCCCCTAGAACTTAGAACTACTTAAACCTAACTAACCTAAGGACATCACAAACATCCATGCCCGAGGCAGGATTCGAACCTGCGACCGTAGCGGTCGCGCGGTTCTAGACTGAAGCGCCTAGAACCGTTTGGCCACACCGGCCGGCGAGAATGTGGTATATTTCCGCAAGACATTTATTGGTGTCGATGGTCCAGCAATCAAATAAAATGTAAGTTGAATAACAGGGAAACAATAGATTCCTACTGCACGTAGTTATGAACAACAACATAGCTCGCGAGATATTCAATTCTAAACGCACACTGCGTCTTCACTGTAGAAGCCACGGAAATCTCACAAGTGCACAAGTCGGCACTCCGAAGTATTTCTACTGTATTTGCCGCGACCACGCGCAAACCGCTCCACACTCTCCAAGTCTCTGCCGCGACCGTGCGTCGCGCCTTCACGTCCAGCACGCTCCCCGTGTCCTGTACGACTATCCCACGCGCCGCACTGTTCCAAACTCCCTCGTGTCCTCACCGGAAACGATGCTCCCCCCAGCCTCCATACGTCTCTCTTAGTAACGAGCGCTGTGACTGGCAAGAGCGCTCCCTCCATGTCTCCAAGCCAACGTATCCACACAAACATAATGAAACACTTTCGAAATACTGCCTTTACATTTAAATAACTTGAAATTAAATAAATATTCCTACGGCTGGACCATAAACACGCTCAAACACACATTATAAAATACATATACAAATTAAATAAACAAATATCAAAGGAATAGCAACAAAAGGTAGGCCAGTAGCCTAATGTCACTGTGCTTTCTAAACACAGTAAATATTTAACCAATTTCTTCATGAATAGTATACATTTTATACAAACAAAGACATAGACGAATAAATATATTTATAAGCATGGTGCTACCGTTTTTCCGTGCAACTGTGGAGTATTTATGGCCTGACGCGATCGATAGTAATCAGCCACTTTGACCTCCAATAACTCATGTACTATTCAAGCTACATGCCTGTAATTTATACCAATTTAGGTTTACACTAATAGCTTTCTAAAGACACGTCGATCGACAAAATCAGATGAGTCGTTTACATTTTTGAGATTTGTTACTGGGTGTTACTTGTATAATTTATCGTCAGATACTAAACTTTAAACTAATAAAGATATTGAAAATCTGATTACACCATCAGAATCGTCATGCAAATAATGGTAATGTATATGTTTCTTTTTGAGGTATCATGATTCATCTGGCTACTATTAATTTCTATACGAATGGAGAAATGTCTGGCATTATGGTTTCACGAAGTCCGCCATCTTTGGCACTACCGGCATATAAGTCTCCTTCCTCGACCCAAAGCACAGTCCTCGCCACAGCGTAAACACGGAGTTCCCAGCCACGCGGCGTGGACCACGCGCTGGGGCTACCCGTCTTGCTCAGCTAACTTTCGGCACCACGTGGTTACTGGCAGGCCCCGGCTTGCCAAGCGGCCCGTGCGGCCGCCCCAACTCCGAACATAGAATATTTCCAGGGCGCCACAAGTCACCCGTTACCTCACACGCAGCACTCGCAAATATGGATAAACCGTTACAAGGGAGTCTGGATGTGTGAAAAGGTATTTCGATGTTTACGCGGAAATATCATATTCAGAAATGTGTCACGTGATTGTGATATGCAGACTGGGAAATGCAATGTATGTAATAAGGACTTCTTAAGACATGGGTGTCCGCCGCAAACACATGAACCAGATTCGGCTATGATATGAAGCACTTTTCCTCTCTGGATATAACAAGCCGTTCTCAGTTTTAGGTGTGGACATTTCGTCAACCATCGAGGAGGAAAGCAGAGTCATGCAACTACAGCTGGCAACCAGCACTGACAATCAATCACAACCAGAGTTGGAGCCCCTCAGGGAGATGGTGTAGGTCAGCACAGAGGTGGACCTCTGCAGCAGCTGCTAAAGAAGAGAATGCTGCGTCTCTCTCGTTTCTGGCTGGAGGTATGTTGTGACCCCGACTCGTAACCCCTGTCGCATAGACTACCCCTCAGTCACGGGAGGTGACACGGACTGCAGACACGCCAGGCGAACCTAGTAGTCAGTATTCCTCTGTAGAGGTCGCCTATAGTGTCACTCCACGCTATTACATATTTTTCAAACTGCAGCTGCCCACCAGTGTGTGTTATCCAGCGGGCAGTTGACAGAGCTATCCAGTAGTGAGAGTCTTCGAGTGTGTCCACAGCAGTAGCCGCTAAAGCTCAGCCACGCCATGCATGGAACCGAAGAGGATCGTAAATTATGATTACTCCTAGAAGCTATTGGCTTGTCATTCGACATCTTATATGTTCTATTGCTCTCTCATTGCGAGATGCACTCGCACAGAGCGGCTGTCAGACTAACTGTAATCACCCAGTGTCTAAAGAAAGTAAACCAGTCAAATAAATCTGCGTTGGCTGACATATAGGGTCTAACTCGACAGAGTAATTTCCAGCGCTCGGAATGTAGCACGCCTTATGCCCAATATTTAATTCAGTGTGTGCTTGTGCGTCTAGCTCCTGGCCAGAAGCTTCAAAGTAGCACTCTTAGTAAGCACTTTTCTAGTTGAAGTGAAGTTCTTCACACAGCTTTTTCATTTGAAACTGTATCAGCGGCGCAACATGCTTTCGGGTTGACTCGGCGATAGTACAGTGTGCACCTGATGTTGAGTTTAGCGTCGCAGAATTGCACTCTGAATAGCGTCGTACCCTAAAGTGAACTGATAACGGTTGTACTGTTGGACAAGGGGTGGTGGGGAGTGCTACGTGCTGAGTGTTTCACTAGGCACAGGTCCATGTTATTGTTTATTAATAAACACACTGTCATTTTGTTACAATTAAAAATTATAGAGGGAGACTGGACCTTGACTACTGTAGGCAGAATAATGTGGATGTAGACAGTGCGAGAGGTAGACATTTAGTTCTACACTCATGCTCAAAATTAAAGATAATTGCAGAATGTGGTGCCACACAAAGTGGCACTGCACAAAACTGGCGCTAATAGCATAGGGACATAGGGAACACACACGACACAGATCTGTAAGTCCACGGTATCGGTGACAAGTTGAGAAAACCGTTCCGAAACACATGTGCTACAAAATGCCACTGTGTGTCCTGCGCATGTACCCCGACATCAATAAGAGATGTGATCACCATGCACACGTTCACAGGCTGCACAACGGGTTGGCATACTCTGGATCAGGTGGTCGAGCAGCTGCTGGGGTACAGCCTCCCATTCTTGCACCAGTGCCTGTCGGAGCTCCTGAAATGTCCTAGGGGCTTGAAGACGTGCAGAGATATGTCGACTGAGAGCATCCCAGACGTTCTCGATGGGGTTTAGGTCTGGAGAATAGGCAGGCCACTCCATTCGCCTGATATCGTCTGTTTCAAGGTACTCCTCCACGATGGCAGCTCGGTGGGGCCGTGCATTACCATCCATCAGGAGGAAGGTGGGACCCACTGCACCCCTGAAAAGGCAGACATATTGGTGCAAAATGACGTCCCGATACACCTGACCTGCTACAGTTCCTCTGTCAAAGACACGCAGAGGTGTACGTGCACCAATCATAATCCCTCACACACCATCAAGCCACAACCACCACACAGTTCCTTTCAAGGACATTAAGGGGTTGGTATCTAGTTCCTGGTTCACGCCATATGAAAACCTGGCGAGAATCACTGTTCAGACTATACCTGGACTCGTCCGTGAACATAACATGGGACCACTGTTCCAATGACCATGTACTGTGTTCTTGACACCAGGCTTTACGGGCTCTCCTGTGACCAGGGGTCAGTGGAATGCACCTTGCAGGTCTCCGGGCTAATAAATCATGTCTATTCAGTCGTCTGTAGACTGCGTGTCTGGAGACAACGGTTCCAGTGACTGCGGTAAGGTCCCGAGCAAGGCTACCTGCAGTACTCCGTGGCCGTCTACGGGAACTGATGGTGAGATATCGGTCTTCTTGTGGTGTTGTGCACTGTGGACGTCCCGTACTGTAGCGCCTGGACACGTTACCTGTCTGCTGGAATCGTTGCCATAATCTTGAGATCACACTTTGTGGCACACGGAGAGCCCGTGCTACGACCTGCTCTGTTTGACCAGCCTCCAGTCGCCCTAGTATTCTACCCCTCATAACGTCATCAATATGTGTTCTCTGAGCCATTTTCAACACACAGTCACCACTAGCACGCCTGAAAACGTCTGCACACTTACTCGCTGCACCGTACTCTGACATGCACCAACACACCTCTGCGTGTGTGGACTGCTGCCAGCGCCACCGTGCGACGACTGGAGGTTAGATGCACCGCATGGTCATACAACGAGGTGATTTAAACCCGAAAACGGCCCAGCAGAGCGTTGTTTCACCATGTATCAGCATTATCCTTAATTTATGAGTATGAGTGTAATTATCACCTCGAAAAGGAGGCCACACAATTTTTTGCTTATTTACAGGGATGTCTCTCCACATTTGGCAACCATTGAAATCCTCGGGCAACAATACCATAGCACACCGCTGCACGACCCAAAACGATGTGGCGCAACGCATTGATGCAATGCAGTATTTTGCGGTGAATCGTTTTCGGCAGCAGCGAAAGTGTTTCAGATGTGATCAGGTCAAACCAGGTGGCTAAGGAAGTCTTCTATATCGATCTCATTTCAATTTTTATAAAAAAAATTGCTTAGCTTCATTTTATCAAGACGATAGTTGAAACTTCGTGGCTACCCTGGTGTTTAAAGAGAGAGACTCCCACAGTATAGCTTACTGTGTACGCTGCACAGCAACGTGTATATGCCCCATTCCTTAACTAATAACTCCTGTAGGTTTACGTAGCAGCGTAAGAGCAACATTGGCTGTAGATGGAGTAACGAATGATGGCGGTCGAGCTTAGGCTTGTTCTGCGCGTCTACGTCACGCATTCTCCGACAACCAATCAGCGCTCAGTAGCGTTCTCAGCGTTCTGCCGTTATTCCATTTGTTGCGAGTTGGCACGACTGATGCTGGTAAGCGACAAAGTCTTTACAAGCAAGCGAGAGGCACGATTTGCAATACACATGCTTTCTTCAAGAGCAGATCTGCTCAGGGACTGGGTGTTGTGTTGTCCTTATCATCATCATTTCATCCCCATCGACACGCAAGTCGCCGAAGTGGCGTCAACTCGAAATACTTGCACCAGGTGCGCGGTCTATCCGACGGGAGGCCCTGGCCACGCGGCATTTCCGTTTCAAGAACAGAGCACGTGCATGCGCTTACCGCAACCGTCACTTGGAACCGAAAACAATGCAAACCCCGTCAGTGTGTCGAGCTGGATCGGACTACAGTACATAGGCGCAAAGAAAGGTACTGCTCCCCGCCTCATTTGTGCAGGGAACGGCGATGAATAATAATAAAGGACGCAATATAAAGTACCTTTTTCCGAGCACGTTACAGTGGTCTGCTAGTGAGTGGATATAAAGTACTTGAAGTGTAGGGGGGGCTCTTGCTTTGCGATCGTGCGGATGGAGTTGGCAGCGGCCGTGACGGAGAGACGTGTGGCTCAACAGTCGCCTTCTTGTGCGTGCGCTCGCCTCGTTAGTCCAAGGCCGGTATTTACCTTTCTGTGCTCCAGTGGAGGGCGGTAAATGTTTCATGAGGCTGCCACCGCGACCGTACACACGCGACCTTTTGTTCGGAACGGGCGGCTGCGCGTGAAAGTCACGCGCTGTCCACTTAGCCACGCAGCAAGCGCTCCGTACGTGTCCAGAGCAGGCTCCGAACTGGCCATTATAGATTATGTGAGATCGACAGTAAGTAAAAATAGCTATGCAAATACGGCTAGAGGACAAATGCAACGCTATAGAAAATGTATGAGTAGGGGAAAGATAGATACCGCATATAGGAAAACTAAAGAGACCTTTGGAGAAAAGAGAAGCAGATGTGTGAATATCAAGAGTGCAGATGGAAAATCAATTCTAAGCAAAGGAGGCAAAGCTGAAAGGTTGAAGGAACGTACAGTGTGAGCCAGGAACAAAGATACGTACTTTCAGGGGTGATAGCATTACTGATTGTGAACAAAAAACTTCATATGGATATAAGCCCTATTCTGAATGGTTTCCGAGACAGAACACATTTAATACCACTTCTGTACGCTTTCCTTCAACATCTCGAAAACAGCACCACCAGCGGAAGCGTGTCGCAATGCAAAATTAAACTACATCAAATTTCTTACAAAAAAAGGTCCTATTCATTTTTTTCTCTCGGACTGATAGTTTGCGCGGAGGGAGCGTGAGAATATTTAAAATCTCACACGACGCGCATGCGCTGTAGCTTGTGTAATTTTTGTAGGCCAATTTGAGGTAGTTTTCCGACTTGACAGATCAGAAGTGTCGTGTATCAACTTGTTCGTCTCAACTTTCTCCACACTACTGTGCTACGTTGTAAACAATTACAATATTTGAATAATACAGAAAATAAATAACGATTTACGTTAAACGTCTTCTATCTCGGAAACCTTTCGCAATAGGGCACACGTCCATACGATTTTTTTTCTTGTTCAGAATCACTAATGCTATCAACCCTACAATCTCATCCTGTTTAGAGGGCTATGCAACGGCAAAGGAACTTGAAGATAATAAGGAAAGTATATGAGGACGAGGTGGGAGATGCGATAATTAGAGAAGAATTTGACAGGGAACTGAAAGACCTAAATAACAACAAGGCCCGTGGACTACACGTCATTACTTCAGAATTATTGACATTCTTAGAAGAGCCAGCCACGACAAAATAATTCCAGTTGGTGTGCAAGACATATGAGTCAGGTGAAGTACTCTCAGAATTCAAGAATAATGTAGTAATTCCAATCCCACAGCTGACAGGTACTGGCAGGTGTGAATATTCCCATCAGTTTAATATCTCACGGCTGAAAAATACTGACACGAATTATTTATAGAATAATGGAAAAACTGGTAGAACATCGGGGAAGATCAGTTTCGGATTTAGAGAAAAGTAATAAGGCGAGAGGAAATACTGACGCTACAATTCAGAAGATACGTTACAGAGAGGCAAATTTATGTTTACAGTATTTGTTCATTCAAGAAAACTTTTGACAAGTACGGGGACTATCAAAATCGACATTGATTTCACCCCTAAATATCCTAATGTAATATTTAGGGGTGAGTCCAATGTCAATTTTGATAGTTCCCGTACCCATCAACAGATGCCAAGACGTATCTCTAAGTTTTCACATTTGAGGGTTAGCCCATTTTTTTAGCGCATGTCTTCATATGTTTATAGCGTACGTAGATTTACGGATAGTTTCTGAATACCTAGACTGAAATGCATTGTTTCAAATTATCAAGTTATGAGAGTTAAAAACCAAACTACAGTCGATGGCCTTCAGATAGAAGCAATAGTCGAACAGGAAGTGAGACAGACCCGATGTTACTCGATGTATACATTGAGCAAGCTGTAGAGGGAACCGACCAGAAATTTGGGAATTAAAGCTCAAGCAGAAAAAAAATAAAGACTATGACATTCTCTGATGCCATTTTAATTCTATCGGAGACAGTGTAGCACCACGAAGATCAGCTGAACGAAAGGGACAATGTCTTGAAAAGAGATTGTGAAGTGAACATTAACAAAACTAAAACAAGAATAAGACAGTACAGAGGGAATTAGAATAGAAAGTAAGACACTAAAACTAATAAGTGAGTTTTGCTATTTTGGCAGCAAAGTAACATAATGGCTGAAGTAGGCAGGATACAAAATGCGGACCGTCAATAACAAGAAAAAAAAATTTGAAAAAGAGAAATTTGTTAACTTCTTCTTTCAAAAACTCAGATTTTTCTCCTTAACCACAGCTTCCACTCCTCATCTCTGTGTACGAAGAACATGCCATCTCATTGAACATACTTTTTAAATGGGATGTACTTGGTCGTCACTACGTTTTCTTCCAACGATCTTGCCTTCGAAAATGTTTTGCAGCAGAATATCAAGTCTAATTAAGTGTCCAACAAGTTTTTCTTTGCGCTATCCTATAACATTCAGTAGTACTTTCTTCTCTCCTATTCCCCGTAGAACCATTTCATTCTTTTCTGTATCAATCCAGCTAATTCTCGTAATTCTCCTCCAGAACCACATTTCCACAGCTTCGAAACGAGTTTTCTCATGCTTCGCTAACGTCCACGTTCCACATCCGTATGTCAGGATACTCCACACAAAGATCAAAGTTGGAAGCGTGCTTGCTCAGTAGAAGGTTCTTCTTATTTTGGAAGGAATTCTTGGCCAGTGTTATTTTTTACTTGATATCCTTGAAGCATCTATCATTTTCCTCCACAATGCTACCGAGATAGTGAAATTTGCTTACTTCTCCAAGCTGCTCACCGCTTGTTTTTATGTCAGCCTTACCTCCATCTTATATCTTGTCTATAACCATGTTTTTGTTTTCTTGATATTTATTTTTAGTTTTTTTGTGTCCCTTCATTTTAAAACCTGAAGCACTTTATTTAGTTCTTTCTCTGAGTGTGCCGCTGCTGAAGTGTAATCGGTAAATCTGATGCAGTGAATGGGAACAGCATTACGATTGCAGCCGTCATTTCTTTCGTTGTTGTTATTGCCTCCTCGATAAAAAAGTTACATGAGTAAGGTGCAAGAGGGTACCCCAGTCTTACTAGCCTTTTGATATTTGGTTCTTTTCTCCTACCATTAACATCCAGGCCAGTACTTTGACTCTTGAATGTACTCTAAATTAGTAGCGTGTCCTTCCTGTCAAGTCCTTGCTTTAAATAATAACATCTAATAAACCACACCAAACGCTTCCTCTAGGTCAATAAACGCTATATATGCTTTTCTGTTTACTTCTGATCTTCTTTCCAACATTTGACGTAGTGCTAGTATTGCTTTTCTTGTTTCTTTCCCTGTTCCGAAGCCAAACTGATCATTGGCTAAGTTACACTCTATTTTCATTTCACTACTCTCTTGCTCTGTTGACACTAATATTTTTAATTCCTGTGACTGTTTGTACAGTCCTTTGTATTTGCCCCCTTTGGTAACGCTACAGTTCTACTTTTGAGAAGCCAAGTGGTATGATATCCTCTTATTAACATTTAGATACTACACTAAATAACTTACTTTTGATGTTGTCATTACTGTTTAGAGGGAGTTCTGCTTAGATGATACCTCTACACGTTGCTTTATTTGATTTTGGCCTGTTTAGTGCAAGAAAGAACTCTTCTTTTATTTTTGGTGGTCCATTATTGTTTCTATCAATTTGTTTTTCATCTCCAATATACTCATCTAAACATCCAATTTCAACAACACTGTACAGATCTTCAATATACTCTTTCTGTACGTTGCTTACATCTTTTATGTACAATAGCAGTTTCCCATTTTTGTCTCTCGTATGTTACACTTGGTTCTCTGTCTGTGTTGCAAGAAGTTAATCTTGGAGTAAGCTTCATTTTGTTTTCTACATTTAAAATGATATTCTAATTATTTGCTATTTTTTCCAGCCACTTTTCTTTCTCTAAGCGGCACACTGTTCTTATCTTGTTTTTTATTGCTTTATATTGATCAGGACTTTTGTTTTTTAGTCTGCTCCTTTCATCAACAAGTTTCGCGTTCCTTAGACGCGTGTGGCTCCATTTACTACACATTCTAAAACAAAACAAAAAAAGGACGCGCCACGAAGGAATTATCTGAATGGGACCGAAGTCGATAGATGTGATTTACATGTGCAGACAAACAAATGATTAGAATTTCAGAAATATTGGATGATTTATGAGGGATATCGGTCAAATTGTGTCCAGATAGATCGTCAAAATGCTGAGCTGGTTGGAAGGCCCTATGCATAATGTTCCGGATGTTCTCAGTTGGAGAGAGAAAAAAATGGTTCAAATGGCTCTGAGCACTATGGGACTCAACTGCTGTGGTCATTAGTCCCCTAGAACTTAGAAGTACTTAAACCTAACTAACCTAAGGACATCACACACACCCATGCCCGAGGCAGGATTCGAACCTGCGACCGTAGCAGCAGCGCGGCTCCGGACTGGAGCGCCTAGAACCACACGGCCACCGCGGCCGGCAATTGGAGAGAGATCTGACGACCATGCTGCACACGGTAAGATATGGCAACCACGGAAAAAAGCAACAGAAACTCTTGCCGTGGGCGGACGGCCATTATCTTGCTCAGATGTAAGCACAGGATGGCTTGCCATGAAGGGCAACAAAACGGGGCGTAGAATATCGTGTGCTGTGCTGTAAGGCTGTCGCGGATGACAACCAAAGGGATCCTGCTTACGACATGAAAGCACTGAAGTGAAACAAGCGCTGTATCGTGTGTGAGATACAGAGGCGAGCGAGTGTGCCGGGACTTACCCCAGTTCACTGCTAGTAGCGCCACGTCGCCTTAACGCGTCTGCGCGTAGCGCGCAAGTATTGCACCATAATTAAGTATAAAATTAAAAGTCAAAATATTACATTCAGACTTTGTCAACATGTACTTTAATGTAAAAACGTTTTAAATGTCGAGTCTTAAGGTAATTAAATCAACAGTTTTCAATAAAATACAGTTTTAAGAAAAAATAAGTGGCGCTAAATAATAAAGCTAGAAAGTCAGAATTTGGTCAGAGTGCGCCTATGGAGGTCATAAATAGGTGGTGCAAGTTTCAAAATAATAGTATAAAAATTACAGTTGGAATCCACGTTTTTAAGAAAATTTAAAGGCACTAAATATGACTTAGAAACGTAAAAATTTCTATGATTCTTCAGGTCAACCTAAAAATAATAACTAAGAGACCACGTTGTGCTACCACTTATAGTTTTTGAATAATTTAATGAAAACCCAATTCGTAACTAAAATATACCCTTTTGTAGTAGATTAAGTACCTCTAATTTTAATGACAGAAAATTTTTGTTACAGTACATGATAAAACCTACAAAATAATAGAGCTATAACAAATTTTAGAATTTTAGCATTAACAACAGCCAATAAAAGTTCTATTAAAGTTATAGATCAGAGGTAACGATCTACCATTAGTTCCACTATAAAAATTCTAGAAGGCAAAGATTTTATTCAAGCGATCTGAAGCTTTTACTGTGATTTCGAACAACTTACCATAATGCAGGTAAAAATTAAGAAGATTCTAAATTAACTCATGAGTTCGAGAAAGTTGTCGTTCAGAGGCTGCTGCCGTGTACATAAGGCAGATGACAGCAGATGTTCCCTTGGCCATCCGCTGCGGCACATACAAATGCCCCCCCCCCCCCCCCCCCCCCCCCACCCCGAGGCAGGAAAAAGGTTCACTTCGCACTCAGCCTCAGTAAGATCCGCGTCTGTTAAACGTTGGATTACGCTCTTCCTCGGTTGACGTCAGAGACGAACTCTGACAAAACGCATATTTTCTGTAACTAACAGTGAACTCGCGAGGACTGTACACCGTCCTGGATCGGTTAGATTTTCGCTAAAGTTACTGTTAGTGTGCCGTCCGTGATAATTACAAGACCGCGTGGCAAGGGGTGACTATTATTTCCACTTTTGTGGCCAGCATTTATTTCGAACATTTATTTGAGTATCAGTAGTCAGGGCGAAAGACAATTTGGTAGGGACGTACCGTAGAAGTCGCCTCTGAACTGCTAGTTGTGCTGTTTAGAATAGAGATTTACTGTCAATTGAACATAGTGACTTTCAGAGTGTTGTGCGATAGATACTTTACTAAATATATGTATGACCTAGAATTTTATACCTTCATTTATAATCATAGTCCTGATCCCGCTAAGCAGAAAGAGAACAGAAACATTACTTTCAGTGGGCTGGACCAGAATGTGGCCGTGCAGACTGGAAACTATGGTCAGTATGTTTGTTGCCCATCGCTTTCTGGCTGACCACCAAAATAGTTGCCAGGCTCGCATGAGAAACACGGCGTACAACAAAGACTGTACAACAATTATCATATTTAACCCACTGCCTGACAGCAGCCCAGACCATGATTCCTTGTTATCGGGGTGCATGGAGAGCGACAGCCAGGCTGGTATCCCACCACTGTCCTTAGCGTCTGCAGACACGTCTTCGCTGAGCACTGTGCTCAGTTCGAAGCGGGACACATCACTGAAGACAGTTTTACTGCTGTCAATAGATTCCAGGCCGAATACGAGGTGCTACCCAAAATTTTCGGGACTGGTGCTACCGTCTGTTGAAAACCGTACCTTTGGATTAATGGTCACCATCACCCTCGAAGTAATTCCCATCCGCACGTACACACCAGTCCCAGCTCTTCTGCCACTGGTCAAATATTTTCTGGAAGTCCTGTTCTTTGAGGATGTTAATCACTGCTACCGATGCTCCTTGAATCCTCTCTAGAGTATCGAACCGACGACCTTTAAACCTGAGTTTCAGTTTTGGGAATAGCGCTAAGTCGCAAGGTGCCAAATCTGGCGAGTACGGTGGTTGGGGTACAACTGCCATGTTTTTTTTTTTTTTTTTTTGCCGAAAAGGTCCTGATGAGCAACGCCGTGTGACAGGGTGCGCTGTTGTGATGCAGCAGCCGGTTCCCTTGACGCCAAAGTTCGGGCCGTCGTCGCCGCACGTTTTCACGGAGCCGTCGCAAAACGTCACAGTAGTATGCGGAATTCATTGTTTGATTGGGTGGGACGAATTCTTTGTGCACAATTCCCTTGGTATCAAAGAAAACGATGACCAAGCTCTTCGCTTTACTCTTCACCTGTTTCGCTATTTTACGTCTTGGAGAGCCCGTGCTTCTCCACTGGGACGATTGTTGTTTGTCTTTAAGTCATAACCGTAAATCCAGCAAGGGTCTTCGTAACACTTTTCCCGAGATTCGCACAGAATTTGATACACACGCGCTGTTCTGTTCGCCGATCCATCATAAAATCACCACTCACCAAACACTGTGGACACGCAACACAGCCGCCCAGCTGAATGCCACTCCGCACACTGACTCTAGCCACCTAGCGGTGGAAAGATCTACTATTCCTACTCTCCAGATGGCAGCACCAGTCCCGAAAATTTTGGATTCCACCTCGTACATGTCTGAAGACGCCCTGGACAGTGGATGGATACCAACCTGATTGTCGCCTGCCATTCTCCTAGACAATTAGCAGTGTTGGTCTGGAATGCCATTTCTTTTCGTAGCAGCACCTCTTTGGTTGTCATCCGCGGCACCCTTACGACACTGTGATACCTCGACGATATTCTGCACCTCGTTCTCTTGTCCTTCATGGGAAGCCATCCTGGGATTACTTTTCAGCAAGATAATATCCACCCGCACATGGCACAGGTTTCTGCTGCTTGCCTTCGTTTTGCCAAACCCTAACGCTCCTATTGGATAGAATTTGGTACTCTGTCAATCAATGTTGAGCCGAATAACTGCTTGCATAAGGGTCAGAAGTGGACCAATGCGTTATTGACTTGCTCAATTTGTGAAGCTCTTTCTCTTGAATAAATCGTCCACTTTTTCTCAAATCGCAGTCATTTGCTTGTCTGTACATGTGCTACACATCTGTCGATTTCCAACCCATTCGGATAATTCCTTCACGGTGCGTTGTTTTTCTTGTCTTAGAGTGTGTTTGACTTGATAACATCCCAACTGCTTTCTTCCCTGTCTTATTCCATTGTTGCGGACTTGAATTGTGGATTTTATTCCGGGAAGGGATAAACCCAACGACTAATAATGGCCGGGTTACAGATAAATTGTGCTTTATGATACAACACGATACGCTTCCGTACAAGAGTAAGGCTTAGAACACACTGACTCCGTACTTCTCAAGATATTCCACTCGCGACCTCTGCTGTCTCCTCCACTGTCACTATCGCTGGGGAAGTCCCCACAGAGCACCTCTCCACTCCTCCCCCAACCCTCCCCCCTCGGGGGTGAGGAGCACTGTGGAACGAGGTGGGCAGGCACCAATGGCATTGTGATCCTCTTAGAGCCTGTACGCATGGCCAACCACACTGTGGCTTGCTGAAGTGTAGGAAACGTCTGGACTGTTTCTTGGTGTCCATGGAGAGAGAGCGCAATGATGCATCGTCGAATATAGGTGGTATTGGCCGAAGTGTGGTAGGGGTTGGCGTGCGCGGCCGTAGGAGGAATGATCTGTGATGGTTAGTGCTGGTGTGAAGCTGTTTCACGTGTGTGCAAGGTAGAGGGAGTGGTGACGTGCATAGGAATCGCAGTAGTCGATTGTGGTATTCTGGGGACCGTGATGGTGAGAAAACGCTCAGTCGAAAGACTAAACGTGATCGTGGCTGAATCTCTACGTCACTTGGGCATTTGTAAACTGCAAGTGAAGCATCTGGTGGTAAAGTCGTTGTCGACTTCACATTCCTCATGATTCCCTTCAACCACAAGCAAGTTATCTATTAGCTTGACCTGAATGTTGCGTAGTAGAAAAGGTACATCGAGATTTATGCTCGTGATCTAGCGGCTATCGTTGCTGCCTCTGGATCACGGGTCCTGGGTTCAATTCCCAGCCAGGTCAGGAATTTTCTCCGCCTGGGGACTGGGTGTTTGTGTTGCCCTCATCATCTCATCGTCATTTGGGTAGTGGTGAGACTGCAGATGGAAATATTGGAAATTGTATGGGTGCTGATGACCACGATGTTGAGCGCTCCACAAACCGACATCATCATCACGTCGATTTTCACCACGAGCATATTATCCGTGTTCAGAGTGGGCGATGTACCATCGGGTTCCGAAATGACATGTGTAGTGATGTCGGAATGCGCGTCCTCCACTTCATCGGTGTGAGTAACATCTCACAAGATCCATGTGGATTTAAGGCGCTTCACAGCCACAGTAGTATGCTTACCATGTAGTAATACGTAGAAAGTATTGGTACCTCATTTAATGACTTTGTGTGGTCAGAGTGAGGTGGCTGCAGTGTGGGTCAGACTGTGTCATGCCATAACATGATATAGTAACAATCTGCCAATATTTTGTGGAAAAACGTTTGGTGGTCTGTGGGCAGAGTGAGCAACTGGCCATCTGGCACCTCTGTTGGGGAGGTGCAGAGATCTTCGTAAGTGGAGTGTACAACTAACACCACCCAAGATAATTACTCTGTCCAGTGGCCACCATGACACCTGAGAGCAGCCTTAACCATAAACTCCACTAATCCGTTGCTTTGCAGGTGATAACCTGTTGTGCTATAATGTCATATGCTGCAAATGCGACAGTTCATTAATCAGTACCGATTCGAACTAAAGTCCTTGTTTAATTACGACAGAGATTAGGCAGCCAAATATGATACCCATATATGAACAAAATCTCTTGCCGTTGTTTCCGCCGCTATGTACTTCAGGGCGTTGCTTCCACCCAGTGCGTCACTTGGTCAATGACGGATAGTACATTATGAAATCCATTGGACTCTGGGAGGAGCCCTACCTGACCGAGATGGTCATACTGAAATCGCCCTTTCGGAACTGGATTATGGTCGAGTTTGGCGCTCAGTATAAAAAAATTAATTTATTTTCCGTATATCCCTGCTAAAAATTCCCATCACGTTTTAAGGCCCAGTGTAAAGCTCGATATGAAACAGGGTTAACACAATTTTTGGCATCTAAAACTGGGATCGATATTAGGTGAGTTATTACAATCTTGACACCAAACGAACGTGGGGATCAGTATATTACATCAGTTACCAATGTAAAGGAAGGCATTTCTGAAGAAGAGAAATTTGTTAACATCGAGTATTGATTTAAGTGTTAGGAAGTCGTTTCTGAAAGTATTTGTATGGAGTGTAGCCATGTATGGAAGTGAAACGTGGATGATAAATAGTTTAGACAAGAAGAGAATAGAAGCTTTCGAAATGTGGTGCTACAGAAGAATGCTGAAGATTAGATGGGTAGATCACATAACTAATGAGGAGGTATTGAATAGAATTGGTGAGAAGAGGAGTTTGTGGCACAACTTGACTAGAAGAATGGATCGGTTGGTAGGACATGTTCTGAGGCAGCAAGGGATCACCAATTTGGTACTGGAGGGCAGCGTGGAGGGTAAAAATCGTAGAGGGAGACCAAGAGATGAGTACACTAAGCAGATTCAGAAGGATGTAGGCTGCAGTAGGTACTGGGAGATGAAGAAGCTTGCACAGGATAGAGTAGCATGGAGAGCTGCATCAAACCATCTCAGGACTGAGGACCACAACAACAACAACAACCAAACTTTTGGAGCTCCATACACCACGCCAGTTACCGCAAGTTAGATGTCCAGCGAATTTGGCGCCCAGCGTGGGGCTCAGTATATCACACTGTACTAAGGAAACATTTCGATCTGGGACAACAAATTAATTGAAACTGAAATTTTCAATTTACTAAGTAAAGGTAGTTGTACTAAGGGATAAATAGATGCATTACGAATTACCATTACCAAATTATTTCTCTGCTTTTTATAGATACTCTTTGAAAGTGAAAAAACAGCAACAGAACGTCTCAGGAAAAAGCGTCTATTAATGTATTTATATGGACATTATAGGTATCCTGAGGTGATGATGGACCAATTAATTAAGTTTTTAATTAAATCAGCTCATATATGTTGCGGATTGCACATTTAAGGCAGCTCAGTAATGTTTTTCAGTGGTATATTAGGATCAAACGCAGATACTGCATGTTGCTAGGTTCATGACGCCAAGTATTATGAAACTGTATAAGAGCCAATATTTCAATGCGCTGGTGAATTTGAATACATCAGACAATGACAGCGTCCCCAAAAGAAGCACCTAACGCTACACATCTCTTTCTGAGCAGGCATGACATCTTCACACAGGTTTTGTCATATCCATTCGAACAAGCCAAGTGATGACGAATAGCTCTCCGGTTTACATCCGCGTACCAGTGTCGGGAAACTGACGTTTCTACTTGCGTCACACTCATTACTTGCGTCAGAAATGTCGGTAGTGAGGATGTTTCCCTATTTGTTACGAGAAGGGTATTCTTCTTGATCTGCTTGGCTTGTTGACATAATATGGAGAGGACAGTCCCACCGATTTCAACTATGATCAACATGCTAGTTGGGGGCCGTCTGAAAGTAACTTTCTGTGAAATTCTTATGACACAACGCTTTTGTTTTCAAAAATATCAGCATTAAAGATCATGGTGCAAGATCCGTTTCTGACCAGGCGGAATAGAAAGAACACAGGAAAAAATAACGCAATTTTTTTACACATATCGAACCCGCGTCCTAATAGTTTCCGAGAAACCAGAAGAGACGGTATTTTGGATGTGTTACAGGTTGAGTGGAACAACATTTGTTTACTTTGCAGCGGCTAGACGCCAGGGCGATCAGATTGCAGTGCACTTTGGTGCGTGTGACTTCGAATCACACTAACTGCACTACTTTTTATTCTTGCCAATTGAATGAAAGCTGGTGTCAAAACTACGTATTATTATTCTAAATTAAATAAATTTTATTACCAACAAGGAAAAAAGTGATCTGATATGTGTCTAAAAACCTTGATCATGTGTGTGTGATTTACGGTGAAGACTATCTGGTTGCAGTTTTTTTCCTCGTAAAATGTTAAGCTTTTTTGGGGAGTAAGGAAATGAAAAGGCGACAATTGCTATGCAGTAATGCTGTTTTGGTGTTTCAGGAGGAACTGCAAACATTTTAGGAGGTGATAGTACAGTCTAACTCGAGTACAATATCCCATGTAACATGTGTGCAATTTTATTGCTTACGGATATACAGCTGTTAAAATGTAAATAAGTTTAGCCGAAACTTTTGCAAAGTACCCAACGTGTTCAGGTAGGATAGATCACATACACCTGGCGGCGGCGTGTGCTGGTGTTAGAGGTTCACTGGTGTCCAAAATTAAAGCAACAAACGGATATTTTTGCAATATTGCGTTTATTTTGCTACAAAATAGTATAAACAGGCGATAGTAAAGTAGAAACAATGTAAAGAATACAGAAAGTAAACTACTGCAACATGCGCAGCCGTAGACACAAATGTTCTTCGTTTTTTCCAAGTTAACGGATTTGCACACACACATCCCGACAGCTGGTTAATATGCCCAGTATGGGGTGTGCCCCCTCTGGCAGCAATACAGGCCTGATAAACGACGGGGCATGCTGTGAATGATGCTATCAATCTCATATTGAGGCAATAACTCCCGTTCTTCCTGCAGAGCTGCTGGTAATCTTGGAGAGTGGTCGGTGGATGCTGACATGATTCAAACCATCTCCGTAGTGCATCCCAGACATGCTTTACGGGATTCAAATCGAGAGAGCGAGCAAGCCACGCCGTGCGTGCAATACCTTCCATTTCCAAGAAAACATCAACCACCCTGCTCTATGAGGTCGAGCAATGCCGTCCATCGATACGAAGTCTGGACCCACAACACCTGACAACCACTGCAAATGAGGTCCCATGATATCGTCACGATGTCTGACAGCACCTTGCCGATTCACCTGCACAATGTCATGAAGAGGGATACGACTAATAAGACTTGCACCCGACGAACGGTCTACCCGACGGGAGGCCCTAGTCACACGACATTTTAGTAGAATACTAGGGAAGTGCAATCTACAGAGTAGATTCCTTACAAATCACTCGTGCGACCTATCCTAGAATATTGCTCAAATGTGCGTGGCCCGTACCGGACAGGACTAACAGGGGATATAGACCGTATACAGAGGAGGACAGCACGAATGGTCGCAGTTTTGTTTAATCTGTGGAAGAGTGTCACAGAGATACTGAAGGAACTGAACTGGAAGATTCTCGAAGATAGGCTTAAACTATCCTGAGAAAGTCTAGTAGCAAAGTTTCAAGAACCGGCTTTAAACGATTGCTCTAGGAACATGCTAAAACCCCATACATATCGCTGACATAGGGATCGTGAAGATAAGTTAAAATAATTACTGCACGCTCAGAGGCACTCAAACAATCATTCTTCCTGCGCTCCATACGTGAATGGAAACCCTAATAACTGGTACAATGGTACGCACCCGCTGCCGTGCACCTCACAGTTATTTGTAGAGTATATATGTGGATGTAGATTTACTCTTAATACGTATTCTGTGCTAATTAGACTGTTCGTTCCAATCAACAGGTCCTTTCAATCTTCCTCACTTTCAAAGAAGATAGCAAAGCCATCACCGAATCTTTTCATTGACGCTCTTTCACCGTGTATTTTAATCCCACTCGGAAACCATTATTTTATTTTTGTCACTGTTTCTTCGATGAACATACTGAGCAGTTCTTCTTGATGCAAGTGCAACTATCATGGTATTTTATTCTTAATGTTCGTTTTTGGTTTTTGCACACCGTCTTTCTCTGCGGCGTGCATTTATTTTTCTGTGGCTTTCAAACATCTTGCAGTATTTTACGTTGTCAAACACAGCCTATGAAAGGGATAGATTTTTTACAGTGTTTCTGCTATTATGAAGCGTAACGTCACAACTGTACCGAGCGAGGTAGCGCAGTGGTTAACACACTGGACTCGCATTCGGGAGGACGACGATTCAATCCCGCATCCGACCATCCTGATTTAAGTTTTTCATGATGTTCCTAAATCACTTCAGACAAATCCCGGGATGGTTCCTTTCAAAGGGCACGGCCGACTTCCTTCCCCATCCTTCCCTAATCCGACAAGACCGATGACCTCGCTGTTTGGTCTCTTCCACCAAATCAATCAATCAAAATCAGAACAGCTTCTGTGGTGAAACTTCCTGGCAGATTAAAACTGTGTGCCCGACCGAGACTCGAACTCGGGACCTTTGCCTTTCGCGGGCAAGTGCTCTACCAACTGAGCTACCGAAGCACGACTCACGCTCGGTACTCACAGCTTTACTTCTGCCAGTACCTCGTCTCCTACCTTCCAAACTTTACAGAAGCTCTCCTGCGAACCTTGCAGAACTAGCACTCCTGAAAGAAAGGATATTGCGGAGACATGGCTTAGCCACAGCCTGGGGTACCGGGCGTGAGTCGTGCTTCGGTAGCTCAGTCTTTAGAGAACTTGCCCGCGAAAGGCATAGGTCCCGAGTTCGAGTCTCGGTCGGGCACACAGTTTTAATCTGCCAGGAAGTTTCATATCAGCGCACACTCCGCTGCAGAGTGAAAATCTCATTCTGCTTCTGTGGTGTCTATAGTCAAACTGATAGCCATGTAACTGATCTTTAATTTACTGTACCATTCTGCTGTACGTTATTGCGTTCAGCAGCTTGAACGCATGAGCTGTTATGCTGACAGTGCGTCAGTTCTCGCATATACACAGAAGCGCCAAAGAAACTGGTATAGGCATGCCTATTCAAATTGACAGTTATAGAAACAGGCAGAATACGACGATCCGGTCGGCAACGCCCATATAAGACAAGTGTCTGGCGCAGTTTTTAGATCGGTTACTGCTACAGCAATGGCAGGTTATCAAGATGTGAGTGAGTTTGAACGTGGTGTTGTAATCGGCGCACGAGAGATGGGACACAGCATCTCCAAGGTAGCGATGAAGTGGGGATTTTTCATGTACGGCCATTTCACGAGTCTACCGTGAACATCAGGAACCCGGTAAAACATCAAATCTCTGACATCGCTGCGCCCAGAAAAGGATCCTGAAAGAATGAGACCAACGGCGACAGAAGAGAGTCGTTCAACGTGACAGACAGAAGGGCAACTCTTCCGCCAATTGCTGCAGATTTCAATGCTGGGCCCTCAATAAGTGTCAGCGTGTGAACCATTCAAGGAAACATCATTGATATGGACTTTCGGAGCCGAAAGCCCACTCGTGTACCCTTGACGAAGGCACGACACAAAGCTTTACGCCTCGCCTAGCCCCGTCGACGCCGACATTGGTCTGCTGATGACTGAAAACATGTTGCCTGGTCGGATGAGTCTCGTTTCAAACTGTATCGACCTAATGGATGTGTAAGGGTACAACCTCATGAATCCATGGACCCTGCATGTCTGCAGGGGACTGTTCAAGCTGGTGGAGACTCTGTAATGTCGTGAGGATTGTGCACTTGAAGTAATATGGGACCCCTGATACATCTAGATACGACACTGACAGGTAACACGCAAGTAAGCATCCTGTCTGATCATCAGTGTCCATTCATGTCCATTGTGGATTCCGACAGACTTGGGCAATTCCAGCAGGACAACGCGACACCCCACAAGTCCGGAATTGCTACACAGTGGCTCCAGGAACACTCTTCTGAGTTTAAACATTTCCGCTGGCCACCAGACTCCCCAGATATGAACGTTATTGAGGGTATCTGGGATGCCTTGCAACGTGCTATTCAGAAGAGGTCTACACCCCTTCGTACTCTATGGATTTATGGATAGCAATGCAGGATTCATGGTGCCAGTTCCCTGTAGCATTAGTCGAGTCTATGCCACGTCGTGTTGTGGCACTTGTGCGTGCTCTCGGGGGCACTACACAAAATTGGGCAGGTGTACCAGTTTTTTTGGCTCTTCAGTGTATCTGTCTTTGGTATTGTGTGGTTGATATTCTTCAAAATGTTTTTTGATATTTCTCCAGCCTCGTAGGCTCTACACACTAATTTCAGTAACCGTATGACTGCCCAATGATATTAGGAATTCTTGAGGAAGGTAGTAGAGTCTTTTGGTTCGTTTGGTCGCTGATCTTTCAAAGCTCTTTTAAACTGTCTCTCGCATTGCATCCCGTATGTACAGGCTGTTTATAAATAATAGCCGGGCGGGGTGGCCGAGAGGTTCTAGGCGCTACGGTCGCAGGTTTGAATCCTGCCTCGGGCATGGATGTGTGTGATGTCCTTAGGTTAGTTAGGTTTAATTAGTTCTCAGTTCTAGGGGACTGATGACCTTAGAAGTTAAGTCCCATAGTACTCAGAGCCATTTGAACCATTTATAAATAAATATCGGGGTTTTAACGTTTATAATATTTATTACATTAAACTTACAGTTATAAATGATATATCAAATGAAAGAGCAACTCAAACAGTTTTACAAAGAACCTTACAAATTTTCAGTGTGATCACCATTTGTCACACGGCACACATCAAGTCTATAGCCGAGTTCTTCCCAAACGTTTATAAGTGCGTCTTCAGTGATAGTAGCAAACAGCTGCTTCAATCCGATTTCTTAATTCAGAGAGGTCTGCTGTTAGCGGAGGCACGTACACACGATCCTTGATGAAGCCCCAAAGGAAAAAATCACATGGCGCTAGGTCGGGTGAACGTGGAGGCCATGCAAAGCAAACCGTGTCATTGGGCCCCTTGCGGCCTATCCAGCGTTTGAGCTATACACTTGATCTGTGCCGTGTGACAAATGGTGCCCACATTGAACATTTATAAGGTTCTTGGTAAAACTGTCTGAGTTGCTCTTTCATTTGACATTTCATTTATAACTGTAAGTTTAATATAACAAATATTATAAAGCGTTAAAACCCCGATATTCATTTATAAACATCTTGTATTTCAAATCGATACCCATTCCTGCTTTTATCTTTTAGCAGACAGTTCTCCGAGAGCGGCGGTCCAGATCGCTATCCGGCTAACCAGATTTAGACTTTCCGTGTTTTCCCTAGATCTACATCTACATCCATACATTGTAAACCACTGTGAAGTGCATGGCACTGAGTACACACATTGTACCAGTTATAAGGGCTATTTCCCATTCCATTCGTGTATGGAGCACGGGAAAATGACTGTTTAAATGCCTCTATGCGAGCTGTAATTAATGAAAAAAATTGTGTGTGTGTGTGTGTACACACGAGCACGTGTGAAAAAGTGGTGGAAGAGGAGGAGGACAACAATATCAAAGAGTTACACTCAATATAGAACAGTACATGTGCAGTGGCAAAACAACCTAATAGCCTACATAACAACTAGATCAAACTAACAATTAGAATAAATTAAATTAAAACTATGAAGGCGCATCTACGGTGGTTGTCCTGTAGGAAATTGACAAACATTTGGCACATTGTTCTCTAAGTCCGTTATTTGTCAGTTTGTACATGTATGACTGTTGTGAAAACAGACACTGTATGGTATCGAGAAGCGCGGATTATCTTCCTGAAAACTGGTCGTTTGATGTTTCTTGAGAGAAATACATTGCAACATTTACAATGGTGTTTCTATGACACTGAGTGGGAGAATAAAAGCCGTTGGTCATAATATTGGTGCTGACAGGTGGGGTAAGTGTGTTCACAAATAGGCAAAACTGAAAGCCTGGTTTTATAAAGAGAAGCGGTGGTCATGGGACCAGTCTCCGTTGTGCTCACGCCTTGGAAATGTGGCCTAAAGTTTAAGGAGTGTAAGTTGCACCCTCTTCAGTTTTCGTTTCCCGCATTTGCTAACGCAGATCTCGTAGTAGGTGACGTCACACCGCCTGTATCTTGCTAGACCATTGCTGCAAAAGAGACACACATTAGTGTCGCCACCTCATGAAGATGTAGCTGATGAATATCTTAAAGAGCTCGAGTTTTAATCCATGCAGCGCGCGGCTCGAACACGGAGAAAATTTCGTAGAGAGATGTCATCAAGATCTCATTTAGATCTAGCGGTCTGATGAATTGGGGAAAGTACAGACATTTTCTTAGGGTTAGAATATGACCATTCTGACTGGATATGAGGAGACAGGGAGGCGGCGTCGCTCATTGTTTTCATCCCCTTACTCAATATTTTAATCGCATACAGCCAACTGCATTTGAGTGATTGTCACGAATATCTTATTTTATCTTATTGAAATTGTGATGTGTCACACGCAGAAGGTGAATAGTGAATAGCTAAGAAAAAAAATTCGAAGTGATGTGTCAGCCGGTGAAGCAACAATTACTAAGCAGAAATACAGTTTTCGTTAATCAACAGAGAATCAATAACTGGTCCCAAGAAGCTTCTGTAGGTTCGAACAATGAGAACTCCAAATAAATGTCGATAACACGCCAGAGGTACGCAGTTTCATAGCTCCTGAAACCCACTGGCTACACAATACATCTGCAGCAGCTCTAGCTTTATAAATAAGTAGTTTTTTTTCTTCTCCCTTCTGTAACCAGTCCTCGGGGATTGTATCTTTTCAATATTGAACAGTTTGCTCAAAAAAACAGTTTCGTTATTCAGTCCAGTACACGTCTGGTAAACACTGTCAAGCACGTGCATGTACGTAAGCTCGCACAAGCGATCGTAACTGAGAGTCGACCGAGGCTGAAGCCTTGCATGGCTCGTCTGCTCTGGCAGGAAACTACTTTGCAGATGTGTGGTCCGAAGTGGCGTGGGCTGTTCCTTTGGGTGGTGCGGGCAGAGAATGTAGAAAGCTGGCAAGGGTCCACGCTTGCTCGAGAACTGGCCCGTTCTGGAGGAATGTAAACATGTCGTACAGAACGGGGACGCGCCAAAATAGTCTCCCAGCTCGAGGAAAAATACTAAAACAAACGCTTGTGTGGCTCATAGCTGAATACCGCTCGAGTGTATGGGACATATATCAAGGCAGAACTGCAGAGGACATGGAGCGTATACAAAAAATAATAGTGTGAATTCTCACTGGCTTGTTCGACTAGAAATAGAGTGTAACACACTCCCGAACTTGATCAGCGACTTGTTTTTCTCCCTAACTATAATACATTTTTTTGCTACACGTGTGAGAAGTGATCGCATAGAGAAGGTGGACACACGATTTTTAGTGGACTTCAGTTAACAATCCAAGTGGGAAGCGGCCCGATTACCAAAGTTTTCTTGAAAGCGAACGTCCAACGTTAGTGAAAGATGTTACTTTGACTGAGATAATGGCTAGTTCTTCCCACATGACACGGTCGCTTGCTCATTCATGACCACGTCACCTAAACCTAATATTCCCCGGAAGATGGAGCGGCGGAAATGATCACGTTTCATGGCCAAGATTCCCGTGCCTTGTCACTTTCGATCTTTGCTTGTGGGGATGGTTAAAATGGCGAGCTCTGCAAAGAAAAAGTAAACATACGAGACTGATCGTTCGGATTAGGTACGGCGCTGTCCTCATACAAGAACGCCAACACAACTTCGGAAGAACTGCATGTGATGTTATCAAGCGATCTTGAAAATGCAGTGGATCTGGAGGTGAAATTTATGAAAGTCGACTTTGAGCTTAATCATTTGCCTTTGCTTAAAACCTTCTATGAGTATTCGTTTGGGTTCTACATCCACATCTACGTCTGCATGACTACCCGGCAATTCACAATTAAGGATCTGGCAGAGGGTTCACCCAACCGCTTTCGCACGAATTCTCTACCATTCCACTTTCGAACAGCGTGCGTAAAAAACAAACTGTAAAATCTCTTCGTGCGAGCTCTGATTTGTCTTATTTTATTACAATGATCATTTCTTCCTATGCACGTGGGCGCCAACAAAATATTTCCGCATTTGGAGGAGAAAGTTGGTTATTGAAATTTCATGAAAAGATCTCGCCGCATCGAAAAATGCCTTTGTTTTAATGATTGCCACCCCAACTCACGCCACTCTCTCTCCTATTTTGTGGTGATACAAAACGAACTGACCTTCTTTGAACCCCTGTAAATCATATCTGGTTAGGATTCCATAGCGCACAGCAATATTCTAGCAGAGGACGGATAAGTAAGTCTAGGCAGTCTCTTTAGTGGATTTCTTGCATCTTCTATGGCTCGCCTTCCCAAAACATTGTCTATGCGATCGTTTCGAATTAGGTTGTTCGTAATTGTAATCCCAAGGTATATAGCTGAATTGACAACCTTTAGATTTGTGTGATTTATCGTGTAATCAAAATCTGTCGCTTTCCTTTTAAAACTCACGTTTATTTTTATTATTAGAGTCAATTGCCACTTTTCGCCCCACACGGATATCTTGTACAAAATTATTTCAATTGGTTTTGATCTTCTGATGAATTTACTAGACAGCAAATGATAGCAACATCTGCTAGACGGTAAATGATAGCATCGTCTGCAAACAATGTAACAGAGCTGATCAGGTTTTCTCCTGAATCATTTACTTAGATTAGGACCAGCAAATCGCCTATATCACTTCCTTGGTGAACCCCAGATTCCGTTTTACTTTATGACAATCCGTCAATTAGTACGAACTGTGACCTTCCTTGCAGAAAATCACGTATCCATTCGTATAAATGAGATGATACTCCACAGGCACGCTATCACCGACGACAACGTTCATTACTTCGTGAGAATAAAGAGCTAGTTGTGTTTCACGAAAACGATATTTTCTAAATCTGTACTGACTATGTGTCAACAGATCGTTTTCTTCGAGGTAATTCATTACATTCGAGCACTGTACACCAGAATCCTATTGTAAATCGACGTCATTGATAAGAGTCTGTAATTAAGCGTATTACTCCTATTCCTTTGTTCGAGTATTGATGTGATTTGTGGAACTTTCCAGTCATTATATACGGATCTTTCGTTGAGCGAGCGATTATATATGACTGACAGGTATGGAGCTATTATATCAGTATAAGGAACCTGACTGGTATACAGTCTGGACCGGAGGCTTTGCCTCTATTGGGTGATTTAAGCTGCTTTGCTATACCGTGGATATCTATTCCAAGTTAGTCGTGTTAGCAGCAGTTCTTGATTTGTATTCTGGAAAATTTACATCGTGTTCTTTGGTGAAGGAATTTCGGAAAATCGCATTTAATAACTCCACTTTTGGTACGAATATCATCGGTAACATTACCATCGCTGTTGCACAGTACCCTGTCCCTGGTGTGCTTCACATACGGCCAGAATTTCTTCGGATTTTCTGTCAGAATCCGAAAAAGAGTTTCGTTGTAGAAACTATTAAAAGCATCACCTATTGAAACCCACGCTAAATTTCGAGCTTCTGTAAAACTTCACCAATCTTGGGGATTGTGTGTTCTTTTAAATTTTTTCGTTGCTTCTGCAACATTATTCTGATCTGTTTTGTCCGTCTCTTATCAATTTACTTGGTACAAATCTCTTAATTACTTTCGATACTATTTCTTTGACTTTAAGCCACATCTCGTCTACACTTACATAGTTAATTCTGGAGGAATGGAGACTGTTTCTTAGGAAGTCGTCAAGCGAATTTTTATCTGCCTTTTTAAATAGATGTATTTACGTTTATTTTGGTCGATTTACATTTTATGGTATTCAGTCTCGATACAATGACCTTGTGTTCACTAATTCCAGTACCATGATGCTTCGTATTTGCTCGAAATTATTTGTTGATAAGAGGTGAAGTGTGTTTTCGCAACCATTTATATTTCGAGAGGGCTCTTGAACTAATCGCTCAAAATAATTTTCGGAGTTAGCATTTAATGCAGTTTCGGACGATGGTTTATACCTTTGGGATGGCATTCGAGTTTTCTTTGAACCCTTAAGCAACTGCGAGTCAAGCGGTCGGTAAAAGGAACCAATTATTAATTTATTCCGGTTGTCATATATAACCTGTACCTGTCTCTATCGACTGTTTGCATGATGTTGAGGCATTCCCATGGCCTGCAAGATCGCCACATCTGTCACTGATGAAACATCTGCTGGAATCATGTTGGATGTCAACTCTGTCCCAGTTCCAGTACCCAGGATGTCAAGGACCAGTTAAAAAAGATGTGAACCAATTTGCCTCAGTGGAGGATACAACAGCTTTATGATAGTCTTCTCGACCGAACCACTGCACACATCCAGGCCAGAGGGGGTGCTACATAATACTGATAAGTGGACTCACACTAACAAGCTCTCTGCAAATTTAACATGATTTTGCAATCACTGAAACATCACACATCCTCTCTTCCTGTGAAGTTTCATTTCGTTGCCTCTTCCCCTTCAGGTTCTTTAATTTTTTTTGTAGGCACTGTAGTTGATATATTTCTCTGATTCTGCATATGTGTGAGATCTAATGCCGACGTCCACGACTTAGGGAGGGGCGTGCGCATACTTTCTAGGCAAGCACTCGGGGCTCCTGACGCTAAGACCTGTTCCACATGAGTGACTTTCTGTCCAAAACCAACTGCCAGTTGTGTCCACGCAGTACATCGTTAATGATACAGTGACGTTTGTGATCAATTGACTGCGCCTAGTATAGAGTTCAAGATCTTGAGTGCGTTACAGACTGCGAATGCGTAGAAACAGGAATCTACTGCGTTGTCTGGTAACATCGCAAGTTAACCTATTCTCGCCGAACACACGTCTGTTACAGTAGTAGATTTTGTGCTCTTCAATCTTCTTAACCTGTATTTTTCTTGTTTGCTTTTTCTTTTGTGAAACACTGCAAAGGTTTCGCGAGCGTCTGATTTTTTTCCTACTGGTCTTGTCCCACAAGAGAAACGAAATTTACATCAAGGATAAATAAGAACATACATATATATACACTGAAGAGCCAAAGAAACTGGTACACCTGCCTAATATCGCGTAGGATCCCCGGGAGCAAGCACAAGTGCGCAACATGACATGGCATGGACTCAACTAATTTATGGAGTAGTGCTGGAGGCAAATGACACCATGAATCCTGCATTACTGTCCATAAATCCATAAGAGTACGACGGGGCGGAGATCTCTTCTGAACAGCACGTTGCAAGGCATCCCAGATACGCTCAATAATGTTCATGTCTGTGGAGTTTGGTGGCCAGCGGAAGTGTTTAAATTCAGAAGAATGTTCCTGGAGCCACTCTGTAGCAATTCTGTTTGTGTAGGGTGTCACATTGTCCTGCTGGAATAGCCCAAGAGCGTCGGAATTCTCAGTGGACATGAATGGATGCAGATGATCTGACAGGATGCTTACGTATGTGTCACCTGACAGAGTCGTATCTAGATACAGAAGGGGGCCCACACCACTCCAACTGCACACTCCCCATACCATTACAGAACCTCCACCAAATTGAACAGTCCTCTGTTCACATGTAGGGTTCATGGATCCATGAGGTCGTCTCCGTACCCATACACATCCATTAGGCCAATACAGTTTGAAACGAGACTCGTCCGACCAGGCAAAATGTTTTCAGTCATCAACAGTCCAATTCTGGTGTTGACGTGCCCAGGCGAGGTGTAAGGCTTTGTGCCGTGCAATCATCAATGGTACACGAGTTTGTCTTCGGCTCCGAAAGCCCATATTGAAGATCTTTCAAAAATGGTTAAAATGGCTCTGAGCAGTATGGGACTTAACATCTGAGGTCATCAGTCCCGTAGAACGTAGAACTACTTAAACCTAACTAACTTAAGGACATCACACACATCCATGCCTGAGGCTGGATTCTAACATGCGACTGTAGTGGAAGTGCGGTTCCAGACTGAAGCGCCTAGAACCGCTCGGCCACAGCGGGTGGCGAAAATCTTTCGTTCAATGGTTCACACGCTGACACTTGTTGATGTCCCAGCTTTGAAATCTGCAGCAGTTTTGCGGAAGTGTTGCACTTCTGTCACGTTGAACGATTCTCGTCAGTCGTCGTTGGTCCCATTCTTGCAAGATATTTTTCCGGCCTCAGCGATGTCGGAAATTTGATATTTTACCAGATTCCTGATATTCACGGTACACTCGTGAAATGGTCATATGGAAAAATCCCCACTTCATCGCTACCTTGGAGATGCTGTGTCCCATCGCTGTCCTGTTTCATTTGGAGTAATTGAAAACGTATCAACACTCTTGTATACTGGCATTCTGCTCCTTCTTCTATACATTCTCCTCCTGTACGGCATGGCTGTGTGTATCGTGCGGCTGCCTCGAGTCGAATGAGCCTGCTGCTGCATCTGTAGCGGATGTTCGTACTGATAAGAATTGGGCACGGCAGGAAGTAGCGCCACGATAAACCGCAATGGCGGCGCCGGAAGCCCGTCTTTCCAGCGGATCGCGCTTAGTTAGAACTATAGCGCGATCCCCCCACCAACTTCCCCTCCAGCGGCTGGCGTGCCTCCTCGACGTCGTTACGTAGCTGCAGCGGCTAAGTCAACACAGCCATGGCTGGGATCGCGCTATAGTTCTAACTAAGCGCGATCCGCTGGAAAGACCTGCTTCCGGCGCCGCCATGTTGGATTTCGAGTGTGCTACTTCCTGCCGCGCCCAGTCAGTAGCTAGTTATCTGCAGGAAGTGTGACGTACGGCGCCGCTCTTATCAGTACTTGCAGGCAGCTAACTTATGTTCTGACGACTTTCTGTGGCTGTATATTATGAGGCTGCTGCATTTAATTTTACTCGAAGCAACTGCATGTTTTCTCACAGCCATGCAGCCTATTTAATTAGTCATAATGATTATATCATTTCAATGATTGTTGATATATTATACACTACTACACATTGATCTGTAACACCACGTTCAAACTCACTTAAATCTTGATAACCTGCCATTTTAGCACCAGTAACAGATCTGACAAGTGCGCCAGACACTTGTGTTATAAAGGCGTTGCCGACCGCAGCGCTATATTCTGCATGTTTACATATCTCTGTATCTGAATACGCATGCCTATACCAGTTTTTCTGGCGCTTCAGTGCTTTAATGAAAATAGTTTCAACAGTGAAATTGGCAGAAATATTTAACGTGGAAAATAATTATTAGTGTTATTTGGCACTCAAAGAAAACAAGATACAAGCGAGAAAGTAAAAACATGTTTGCATGTAAATTGGTGTGGAAAACTTAAGGACGAAAGTAACTTCCACATGATGTTCGATGAACCTTAAACCACCCAAAGAATGAACTCCTACAGTATAGTTTACAAAGTAACTGAAAGAAATACGCATTGAGACGAACAGAAATGATACTTTTACTCAAAGAAAATAACTACACTGAAGTCACTGCGATTTTTGATAGTCTCCATGACATTAAAAATGGGACACATGGTTGTTAATTGGGTGTGTTGTCACCACGGACGGCAGTGCACGCTCTGCAACGTGCTGCCATGCTGGCCACAGGGTTGGTGAGGAATTATTGTGGTAGAGCGTTCCACTCTTCCACCAGCACCGTTGACAGCTCCTGGATGGTCGCTGGTGCACGTGGACGCACTGCAATACGTCTCCCTAATCCAATTCACACATGCTCGATGGGATTTAAGTTGGGGGAACGGACGGGCTAGTCCATTGGCCGAATATCCTCCCATTCCAAGATCTCCTCGCCCTGCTGTCGAGCAATGTCATCCTTAAAATTGAAGTCAGGGCTAAATGCAACACCAAGTTGCATGTGAGAGGAGAGTACAGTGTCACAATAACGCAGACTAGTGAGTGTATCTTGTTGAAAGGTTTGGAGGTCAGTGTGCCTATGTTACATTAAGCCTCCCTACCCATAATACCTAGACTAGCGAAATGGTCATGTTCGTCAGTGTTCCTGGGTGCATTATGTTTCCACCTCTCAACATATGAGGTTACCTCAAGAATCAATACACAGACTGAATCAGCACTCATCTGATAAGAGCATGCGACCGCACTCCTAGTCGGTACAATCCCAATGCTCTTAGCACCATCGCAAACAGTGCCACCAATGTCTGAATGTCAATGGAACACTACGTGCTGGTCGTCGGTTAAAGAGACCACTCCCAACCAGTCGCCATGCCACAGTGTAACGTGAGACTGCATGCCTTGCAGTCATGTTAAATGTGGTTGTGATTGTAACTGCACCTGCTGTTTGTTGTGGGTTCCTTCTTGCCTGTACTATGTACTGGTCATCTGCTATTGTAGTTGACCGCAGTCAACCACCTCCTCTCTGGACTCCTGGGCTACAATCGTCAGGATTCGTCCTTCTTCCAGTTTTCAGATGATTCTTCCACGTGTGAAGTTATCCAAATGTGGTTGGTTGGTTAATTGATTGGGGGGGGGGGCACCAAACAGAGGGGTCATCAGTCCCATGATCTAAGAGGCAGAAATCAAGGGAGGAACAACACAAACAGCACAGTCGATTCAAGGAGAAGGGATAACAGGCAAACAGTTAGGGAAAATGGACGTCAGGGCAGCAGGAAGAGAAATGAACAGGAGGGGATGGGTGGAAACCCCCTGAAACACTACATGCAGTGGGGCACAAGCACCACCACCAACCGGACCCAACACCCACACCATAACGTTATCATGATGCAATGGGAACAATGCCAGGGGAAGAAGACACAAGAAAAGGGGAAACAAAATTTTACAACAGACCAGACAAAATGTAGGGAAAAAGGCAAGGTGAACATGGCTGTTGTAGAGGCAAGGGCAAGGCCCACATAACCAATGCCTACACTAACTGAGGGACTCAAATTCCAGAAGAAAATTCATGGACTTAAATCTGTGAGGACAAACCACTTCCATGAAGAAAACCGAGTAAATACGTTACCATGTGAGGGTTCTCCGCTAACACTCGAGACAAGGAAGGTGGGAGGGCATATTTAGTAGGAAAGGTCAAAAGGCAGGGGCATTCCAGCAAAATATGGATCACCATGAGGGGAGACCTGCAGCTAAAAAGAGGGAGGGGGGAAGCAGCTCACTGCAGTGCAAAAACCATGAGTCAACTGAGCATGGCCAATACAAAGATAGTAGAGGACGTGAGATTTCCGCTAGGATAGGTAGAGGGAAGAACATCACATGGTGGGAGTCTATTTGATTACACGAAGTTTATTAGACAGATGAGTAGTCTCCCTAGAGTCAGCCCGACTAAGCAAAAGGGTATTTGACGAGAATCCGCAAATCCCCCCCCCCCCTTCCCAGAGGGGTAATGGAGAATGGGGATAGGTGCAGCCCCTCAACCAGACGCTCAGTCAGTTCATTACCCGGGATACCCATGTGGCCAGGAACCCAAAGGAAATCAACCAAGATCAGCCAGAAGGTTTTGGACGTCAGAGACCAAGGCATGGTGGGAAAATTTCAAAGTGATGGCCTTAAGTCTACTCATTGAGTCTGTACATAACAAAACTTGGGTGAGTGAGAACTGTCTAATGAAGCAGAGGGCCCAATAGACGGCCATTAATTCTGCAGTAAAAACACCACACATGGCCAGCAAGAGATAGTGTTCCATGCCAACAGAAAACGTGACGGCATATCCCACATGACTGGTGGATTTAGAAACATCAGCATAAGAAATAGCATCCTGAAACTCCCATAAGGGACATTCGGAACAAACAATGGAACACTATTGGAGTGACGGAGGCTTCTGGATCCCGGAAGAGATCCATCTGAATCTGGGGCCAAGGAACTAACCAAGGGAGTGGTGGTCAGGAGAGAAAGTGGGGAAGAGGAATGGGAGGGGAGATGGCTAATCACGGCAGAGAAAAACACGGTGGAGCCCAAGCAGTAAATGTGGGTGACAGCCCAGAGCCATGAAAAGAATAAAATAGGATGGCTGAGAAGGGAAATAGCAGATAATGATGGCATAGGAAACCAGGAGATGGGACCGCTGAATCGAAAGGGGAGGGAACCCAGTGTCAACCAGGAGACTATCAAGAGGGCTACTGAGAAAGGCACCAGTGGTTAAAAGAGTAGCACAATGGTGAGCTGGGTCCAAGAGGAGCAGCATGGAAGGCGCAGCTGATGTGTAAACTTGACAACCATAGTCAAAACAAGGCAGAATAGTGGCCAGTAAAGGTGGAGAAGGAATGAACAATCTGCACCCAAAGAGGTGTGGGCATGGTAGCGAAGGACCTTGCATTTACGGAAACAGCCAACCTTCAAATGATGGATATGGGGCAACCAAATAAGCTTGTTGTCAAAAAGAAGGGCCAAGAAACGGAACTGGAAACGGAACTGGTGGATCACAGTCATGTGTTAGGCATCAAGGTAGAGCTCTGGATCAGGATGGACCATAGGACACCGACATAAATGCACCACTCTCGACTTAAAGGGAGAGACTTGAAAACCATGTGAGAGCACCCACATGGAAGTACACCAGATAGCACCCTGGAGCTATCGTGCCACAGAGGCCATCGAGTGGGAGCTAGCTCAAATACAGAGGTCATCCACATATAGAGCAGTGGTAACCAATGACCCAGTAGAGATCACAAGTCCATTAATACCAATGATAAAAAGGAAGACAATACGGAGCCCTGTGGTATGCCATTCTCCTGTGCCCACAGAGCTGAGAACTCTGAATGACCAGTGTGACAGGAACTGGCGAATAAAAATCAGGAGCGGGCCCTGAAGACCCCACTCATGGAGCATAAGAACTATGTGATATGCCGAGTTGTGTCGTAGGCTTTACAAAGAAAGAAGAAAACTCCGACAAGATGGCGGCACTGAGAAAATGCCTGCCGAACTGCAGTTTCCAATTGAAGCATCTGATCGATCAGAGACTGTTCCTCCTAAAACCCGCACTGATAGGGAGATAAAAGGTTCTGAGATTCAAGGACCAACTGAGATGATGAACTACTATCCATTCCAGTGACTTGCATCAGATATTAGTCAGGCCAATTGGCCAGTAACTGTCAAGTGACGACGGATTCATGCCAGGCTTAAGGGAGGAACCACTATACTATGTCTCCATTGGAAGGAAAAAAAATGCCTTGGAGGTTAATAATGTCAAACACTTGGAGGATATACTGTCATTGTTGAGGACTAATGCGTTGAAACAGTTGGTTATGGATTGAATCAGCTTCAGGAGCTGAATCGTTGGAAGAACAGAAGGCCAGAAGAAGCTCCCACTCAGTAAAAGGTTCATTGTAGAATGCCACCAGGTGGCAAGGGGTAAAACATAAGTGGGAAGCTTTAACCCACTGTTTCCAGAGAAGGAAGGTCGCTGGATAGGAGGATGATGCTGATGACATCGTAAAATGAGTCATGAGGTGTTCCACAAG
Source organism: Schistocerca americana (assembly GCF_021461395.2). NCBI lineage: Eukaryota > Metazoa > Arthropoda > Insecta > Orthoptera > Acrididae > Schistocerca > Schistocerca americana. The sequence goes on from NC_060120.1 coordinate 258,045,592, forward strand.
AACTGATGGATCTCTACAAAGGCCACCCAGAAGGGCAAGGCTCGGAATGGAAGACTGCCGCTGACAACGTTAGAGAGTGCAGAGTGTAACTCGTACCCATGGTGAAGGAACAGAGGAACCTAGAGGGCAGACAAAGCGTTCCCACCACACCTGCTTGCTTTGTTTGAGTAAGAAATGGGCTTTCACATGAAGACATTTAAAGGTAATGCTGCTTTAGATGTTGCAAGGCATAACGATGATCAATGAGAGCAGTGGCAATGATAGCAGTGGCAATGATTGTGCTCCACCACAGAACCAGCCAATGGCGAACAGGGTCTGTCAAGCAAGGAATGGCAATGCTGGCAGTGCAGATTGTCTTACTGGACAGATCACAAACGACTTCATCAATACAACCTGACAAAGAAGGTGTAAACACGATCTGGGAGATATATAGAGGCCAAACAGCATGATGGATAGCCCAGAGGGGTAACCTGGTCATCAGGAGATGGAAAGGGAATGAGAGAATGAATGGGAAGTGGGTACTATCACAGAGGTCGTGATGACTAGCGTAAGGAAGGAAGACGGGGAGGGTAATAGAGCAAAATATCAATGACAAAGTGCCATATATGGCACTAAAAAGAGAGGGGAACCATCATTAAGAAGGCACAGGTCGTGGTCTGCAAGAAAATTGGTCAATGAAGAGCCAATGGCTAGATGAAAAAGCATGGCCCCACAGAGGGTGAAGGAAATTAAAATCCCCAAGGAGGAGAAACGACTAGTTGGAAAAGCATGGCCCCACTAAGGGTGAAGGGCATTAAGATCACCAAGGTGGAGGAAGGGAGGGGATAATTGTTTAAGGAGGCAGTTAGGGCAGAAGATGTAGGTGCCCTGTCAGAAGGGAGATACAGATTGCAAACTGTAATAGCAGAGTCCAAGTGGGCCTGGGGATGGCAGCTGTTTCCAATTTGGTACGAAGTGGGATCCATGTACTAACAACATCCATATGGATCAACGTGCAAACGCCATCAGAAGCCGTCAAAAGGCCAACCCAGTTCTGACAGAAAGCACAGAGCCAATGAAGGGTTCGTAAGCGAGCATCAGTAAAATGAGATTCTTGGAGAACAGCACAAGCTGCCGAGTAAAAGGCAATAAGGGATTGCAATTCTGTGAGATGACAGAGTTATCCATTACAGTTCCATTTAAGAAGCACGAAGTGGGTATCCAAATGGGAAGCGAATGGGCTGGAGCCAGTCCCACCACCGGATCATCATCTATCACCAGCAAGGATAGGGTGACATCCATAAATAAGAGGTCAGACTCAGGTTGCGAGGGGTAGAGATAGCATCTCAGGTGCCACCAGGGGGCGTTGTCCTGGGACTTTTGTTTCTTCTTGTTCTCTTTTACAGATTGAGGAGTGCAGCACATGGAGGGAGAGCTGAGGTCTGCAAGATCTGGAACCAAAAGAGAACAGGTGACTTTGGGGCACACAACTGTGTATCCCATGGCCGAGTTGTGGTAGCAGCCCTCCAGCCTGGGAGATGCCTCGGGAGGTGTCCTGGGAGGGAGCCTCATCACTGGCAGGTGCTGAAGAAGAGGAACACTTCTTTGGGTGTGGAGGGGGAGCAATACCTGGAGGGGAGGGTACAGGAACTGCAGGAAGGAAGAGGGAGAGGAGAAGGGGACAGGACTGGGGTAAGGAAGAGGGAGGAGGGGGGAAAGGACGTAACAGAGGCAAAAACAGGTGTCACTGACATAAGGTGAAACCGGTCATAGTTCTGAAGAGCCTCAGTGTAGGATAAACAATCAAGGGACTTATACTCCTGTATCTTCTTTTATTTCTTATAAGCTGGGCAATCTGGTGAGCTTGGAGAGTGATAGTCATGACAACACAAATGGGTAGTGGAACACAGGAGCTACCCTAATGGAGTGGTTGTCCACATTCACCACATAGGTGGTCCACCATACATAAGGTAGACATGTGTCTGAAATGCAAGCACCGAAAACATCTCATAGGTGCCAGGATGTATAGCTTCGTGTTACACCAGTAACACATAGCGTTGACCTACTTCAGGAGGGTATTAGCCTCAAAAGCCAGGATAAAGGAGCCAGTGATTGTCCTTACGATCCTTCTGCACGTGCTGAACAAATGAATCCCCCATTGTACAAAAATGGGTCGGAGTTTGTCGTCAGTTTGAAGGATGAGATCCCTGTGAAAAATAACTCCCTGAATCACATTCAAAGACTGGTGAGGAGTAATGGGCACTGGGACATCGCAAAGGTGATCACAGGCATGAAGAGCTGCAGATTAGTTTGCAGAAGAAGTTTTGATCAACAGTGAACCCGACCACATCTTACTGAGAGACTCCACTTCACCAAACTTGTCTTCGATATTTTCCACAAAAAATTACGGCTCTGTGGCAGGGCGTGTGTCCCCAGCCATACAAGTGTAGATCTGGTTGCTGGAAAAGTGTTTCACCCCATACCCACGAGCCTGAACCTTCTCCCATGGTGCAGCCAGGGAAGGGAAGGCCACAGGGTCATAAGAAGTAGCATTCAATGATCCTTTACCAATCGAAGAGATTCACATAGATGAACGGCCAGTTTTTTGAAGTGTCATATGTTTCATACGCAAAGCATCCACCCTGATACCACCCACTCTGATCAGGGTCTCTCCTCACTGGCGCGACCCAGCCACAGCAAGGTCTGTCTGCTACAGCAGCCGTTGACGGGAATTCTGATGCTCCAGAATGACCAGCAACCACTCCTAGGCATGGATGGGGAGCCAACTGCTAGGGTATCAGAAGTGTGAACCCTGTGTTGGCAGGGGGGTCTCAGCCAGATGTGTACATAACAACCCCACCACACAGACTGGCTACACATGCTGGTGACATAGTGGGGCAGAGGGGGCTACAGCAGAGAAGACAGAGGGGAAAAAAGGTGGGAGAGGTATGCACAACATAGATGCTAGGGAGGAAGTTCTTCCCCAAACGGTTCATTGGTAGGATACAAGGAATCAGCCATTTGCCTATAAAAGACAGTGCTTGTGAAATGCTTATACGGCCCATACTTCACTAATTCTTGGTTGCATGGGACCGGAATCAGGTCGGATTTATGGGGTACGAAGAACAGCAGTGTGAATGGTCACAGGCTTGACCAACCGGCAAGAGATTTTAACCAAAACTTTGAAATATCAAAACATGCATACACTCGAAATACACTCCTGGAAATGGAAAAAAGAACACATTGACACCGGTGTGTCAGACCCACCATACTTGCTCCGGACACTGTGAGAGGGCTGTACAAGCAATGATCACACGCACGGCACAGCGGACACACCAGGAACCGCGGTGTTGGCCGTCGAATGGCGCTAGCTGCGCAGCATTTGTGCACCGCCGCCGTCAGTGTCAGCCAGTTTGCCGTGGCATACGGAGCTCCATCGCAGTCTTTAACACTGGTAGCATGCCGCGACAGCGTGGACGTGAACCGTATGTGCAGTTGACGGACTTTGAGCGAGGGCGTATAGTGAGCATGCGGGAGGCCGGGTGGACGTACCGCCGAATTGCTCAACACGTGGGGCGTGAGGTCTCCACAGTACATCGATGTTGTCGCCAGTGGTCGGCGGAAGGTGCACGTGCCCGTCGACCTGGGACCGGACCGCAGCGACGCACGGATGCACGCCAAGACCGTAGGATCCTACGCAGTGCCGTAGGGGACCGCACCGCCACTTCCCAGCAAATTAGGGACACTGTTGCTTCTGGGGTATCGGCGAGGACCATTCGCAACCGTCTCCATGAAGCTGGGCTACGGTCCCGCACACCGTTAGGCCGTCTTCCGCTCACGCCCCAACATCGTGCAGCCCGCCTCCAGTGGTGTCGCGACAGGCGTGAATGGAGGGACAAAAGGAGACGTGTCGTCTTCAGCGATGAGAGTCGCTTCTGCCTTGGTGCCAATGATGGTCGTATGCGTGTTTGGCGCCGTGCAGGTGAGCGCCACAATCAGGACTGCATACGACCGAGGCACACAGGGCCAACACCCGGCATCATGGTGTGGGGAGCGATCTCCTACACTGGCCGTACACCACTGGTGATCGTCGAGGGGACACTGAATAGTGCACGGTACATCCAAACCGTCATCGAACCCATCGTTCTACCATTCCTAGACCGGCAAGGGAACTTGCTGTTCCAACAGGACAATGCACGTCCGCATGTATCCCGTGCCACCCAACGTGCTCTAGAAGGTGTAAGTCAACTACCCTGGCCAGCAAGATCTCCGGATCTGTCCCCCATTGAGCATGTTTGGGACTGGATGAAGCGTCGTCTCACGCGGTCTGCACGTCCAGCACGAACGCTGGTCCAACTGAGGCGCCAGGTGGAAATGGCATGGCAAGCCGTTCCACAGGACTACATCCAGCATCTCTACGATCGTCTCCATGGGAGAATAGCAGCCTGCATTGCTGCGAAAGGTGGATATACACTGTACTAGTGCCGACATTGTGCATGCTCTGTTGCCTGCGTCTATGTGCCTGTGGTTCTGTCAGTGTGATCATGTGATGTATCTGACCCCAGGAATGTGTCAATAAAGTTTCCCCTTCCTGGGACAATGAATTCACGGTGTTCTTATTTCAATTTCCAGGAGTGTACATGTCCAAATCTATGAGAGGAATAATAAATATTAAAACCAATTTCGATCAATTGTCACGAGGGAAGTATTAATTCACGTCTTCACGACGTTGCGTGCACTGTTCCACAGATTTACTCTGTGTGACGTCGGGAGGCGAGAGCAGCTGACACAGGTTTCTGAAGACGTGAAGTACTATTTCTCTCAAAATAACAGTTGTCTAACGACAAGGTCATTGAAACTGCTTGCAACAATTATCATTTATTGCGATTTGAACTGCATTATAAGTAAAAATTTAATGCACAACAAAATTAACTTCAAGCACAAACTGAAATCATTATACAAGGGCTATCCACAAAGTACATTACGTTTTGGAATTAAAAATAAATAAAGTATTGGAAATTTTTTTAATTATATACGGATGAAACCCACATTTAATTACTACTTTTCTACATAGTTGCCATTTAAATTAAGGCACTTACCGTAGCGATGGACGAGCTTGGAAATTCCTTCGTCGTAAAATTCGGCCGCCTGCGCCTTCAACCACGTGGTTACCTCTTTTGGGACAGAAAAGGTGTGATTTTTGTGGATTTCCTGGAAAGAGGCACTACAATAAACTCTCACAGGTATTGCCAAACTCTGCACAACCTCAGAAGAGCAATACAAAACAAGCGCAGGGGAAAGTTTGGCTCAAAGATCTTGCTGATTCACGACAACGCCCGGGCCCACACGGCAAATGCCACTCGTGAAGTTCTCGGATCTTTTAAGTGGGAGTTGTTTCCTCATCCGCCGTACAGTCCCGACCTGGCTCCGAACGACTTCCACTTATTCCCAGCAATGAAGAAGTGGTCGGCTATGCAGCGTTTTGATGACGACGCACAGCTTCAAGAAGAGGTAACCACGTGGTTGAAGGCGCAGGCGGCCGAATTTTACGACGAAGGAATTTCCAAGCTCGTCCATCGCTACGATAAGTGCCTTAATTTAAATGGCAACTATCTAGAAAAGTAGTATTTAAGTGTGGCTTTCATCTGTATATAATAAAAAAATTCCAATACTTTATTTATTTTTAATTCCAAAACGTGATGTATTTTGTGGATAGCCCTCGTATTTGCTTGACAACTGCTTCTACTCAATACAATTTTAAAAAATGTGTGTGTGTGTGTGTGTGTGTGTGTGTGTGTGTGTGTGTGTGTGTGTGTGTGTGGATTTGTTTGACTACAGTTGAATGTAATCACTGTGCGTAAAAAAGAATTAGTGGTAGAAAAGACTACTGTAAAAGACTATCGTAAAAATGGTCAGTAAGTTGTCATATTTTTCGTTGTTAGTGGGCATTATGAGTGTAAACTAAAGCGTTCGACATTAGAGCGACAGACCGCATTTATAATCCATTGACGAGCAAACAACTAACAGCTAACAGCGAATAACTCCAGGGAATGCTGACCGATAACATCGAAAACCACCAACATCTCGACAAGTAACAGTTACTGTCATTTTAGGGCCTTATCCAGTTCGTGTCTTGAAAATGTCAGAGGTTTATTTACGGCAATATCGAACTTCTGACGAGTTTATCCAGCTGCATTCTCGCATGTTATTAGAACATGCAAGATGGTGGGAAAAGCTTAACTTCTTCTTGGGCAATATGTTGAGCATTATAGTCTGCATAATTAAAAAGATACGAAATCCTAATCAAAAAGGATAGGAAGTTCTCATTATTATGCATGCAACTATTAAGTTGATAATCACATTTTTTAAATCATGAACCTTTCAAAATGGTTCAAATGGCTCTGAGCACCATGGGACTTAACGTCTGAGGTCATCAGTCCCCTAGAACTTAGAACTACTTAAACCTAACTAACCTAAGGACATCACACACACACATGCCCGACGCAGGAATCGAACCTGCGACCATAGCAGTCGCGCGGTTCCGGACTGAAACGCCTAGAACCGCTCGGCCACAGCGGCCGGCCACGAATCTTTAAAAGTCTACATCTTAATACCATCATCACTTCTATTTGAGTCTGTTTCTAACAATCTGATTGTAAATTTACGATGACAGGGTCAAGGCTTATATCCATCATCACTTCCCTGTCAAGTTCTTTCGTAAGCTTACTACATCATTCCGCACAGCCTGTACCCACGCTACAGGTGGGATGTTCTCTATTGTCTCATGCCCAAGCAAAGCAGTGTATGTTATCTTGAATGTGTTTCTTCTCCTACATAGCCTTAAAAACCCTTTGCCCAAATTAATGCCATGGGGCTACACTGGAAGTGACACGTGGGTAAACGCAAAACTGTGTGACCCCATTCATGTGCAAGGAAGTCAACTTTGTACATCTCGTCACATGACTTGTATATATTAACGAGCTGCAGGAGATCTGCACGAGTCTGGGTTATAGTGTGCTTAATATTTTTATTTTTAAGTCGGGGAAAAATATCCGCCTTTCTGGTGTTTGTACATGGTGTTTTCTCTGTAACAATTGAATTATAACTCAAGACAAGGTATGACAAGAATTGTGGATCACGTCACGAAACCGACAGCGTTCATTTCCCAATGGTAGTCACTGCTGTTTTTCTTATACGTAAATACAAGTTTATTCTCATAAACAAAACCAGAAGAGTCAGCATGCAGAATAATTATCCGAAAACCTATTCCAAACTTTAAAACCGCCAGTACCATCACTCATTTTCCACCAGATCTTCCTGGATTGATTCTAACTGACCCATGTTTCATCAAGGTAATATCCTGAATCTTTATATGGGATATAGTTCGTGCTGCATCTATGGCACTTTTTCTTCTTAACATATCTGGAACCAACGTCTTTTAGAATTCTTTACATTGACGAAGCACTTGCCACTGAAGCCTGTATAACTGTAACAAGTTTTTGTGATGTTGGGCATTCATCATTCACATGGAACACTTTAAAACATCGTTATTAAAACTATCCATGTATGTTACAGGTTCCTTGCGATTTCGATGCTTTCTAGGCGACATGAAACCAACTTTTTGTACGGTCCCTACAGCTCTGACGCTTTCGGTTACAGTTCTCTTGTCGACATCACATGGTTCTGGAGTCCGTTCTTGTGTTTTCAAATGTCAACAGAAGGAGACCTGCTTTCAGATTCACGTTTGAAAAAGTTATAAATGCGGTAAATAACCTCCGTCACCTGCTTGTGAAGTACTTCACCTTTTCTGCTGTCACCTGGCTTTTTTTTTAATCAATCGCACTTAAACATTTGCAGATACACATCACAGTTACACTGCTGCAAGAAAAAAGAGGAAACAAAAAGAAATTGACAGTTGAATGAATAATTCGGTTGTCGCAAAGTACGACAGCAGTGTAGTGTGTAGGAGATCAAGTAAACTGGGTTCAAAGTCTGCGTAAACCGAATTTAAATCGAGTTGGGACGAAAAAAGTATAAAAAACTGAGATAACATTCAACATAAGCTCTCTTTCGCGTCTGAGCAGAATACAATTCATTTTAGTTAACCAACCCGAGATTAGTGGTTTTCCAATCGATGATTATGTATATATTATCACGAGCTTGATAGTCGCTGTATAGGGCGCAATTCTTGGTCTTCCGGCGTGTAATTTTCAAGAAAGACTTGTGATAATGTTCTTCAGTTCGTGTGCGTTAATGAAGGTACAGATATATTACACGGATAAACTCGGGTTCGATCGGTGCGAAAGCGGCGATGATTCCCAAACTAGCACGAAACAAACCGCAACTTAGCGTCGCTCGCCATGCCACGTGTTCAACTCAAGTTAGTAACAGCCCAATCGAAGTTAGCCTGTTTCATAAACTGAGTTGACCCTAAGCTTCTTCAAACCGAGTTCACAGGAAAAACTAAATTAACGTTCGACGTCGTTTGCCACGTTCATGCCTGCTCGGGTTGTCTCTTAACATACGGTAACCAAACCGAGTTGGTATAAAAATTCTTCTAGCGTCCACTTTAGTCGTTAGCGTCTGCGCAGTTTGCCTACCTATTTGACTGCTATTTCGTTTCTTATACGTATCGGCGATCAAAATGAAAACATTTTTTTTATTGTCTGACATCCAAATATCCATTGTCAAAGTAACACATTCCATCTATTGCAATTTATTTCTTACAAACTATACACTCAATATTATTATAAATCTTCTAACATATTAGTAAATTTTTTTATTGAGGGCAGTTTATAGTCGGCGATTTTGTAGACAAGTCATCTGCCAAAAGCACAAATGGCTACTGCGCTTTAACCCAAAAATTTAAGTGTTTATAATATACTGTCCCTTTTCACAATGAATGTAATCTCTATATATAAAAGGCAAGGTCCCGACTGACTGACTCACTCTTTCATTCACTCACTCACTCACTCACCATCGTCCAATGCAAATCACTAAGGATAGAAACTTGAAATTTTCAGAGGGTGTTGAACTTATACAGAAGGCATCGTTGAAGAAGGGATTTTTCGAAACTCCATCCTTAAGGGGTAAGATAGGGGATGAAAGGTTTTTTGAAAACATGTCGCTATTACGGCAATTTTCAAGCTAGAGCTTCGAAAATGGGAATTCTGTTTCTCGGTCAGAAATAAATAAACAAGGGTTTCCGCATTTTTTTAAAATTTAGCTCCTATGGGGTTAAATACTGGTTGAAAGGTTTTTTTAAAAAAATAAATCATTACTTAAAAAGTACTAAAGTATTTTTAAAACTTTATCTATGAAAATTGGTATTTGACTTTTTGGTTAGGAATAAAAAATACTTGTTTCAGTGTTTTTGGAAATTCAATCCCTAAAGGGAGGCGGGGTTCTAGAAATATTTGATTGTAAAAGCATTTTTAAAGCTAAATATATGAAAATTTGAATTAGGCTTCTCTGTTAGATATAAAAAGAATACACATTTCACTGTTTTTGTATAAGGAACCCCCTAAGGGGGTGAAATATCGGGGTGAAATGATTTATGAAAAATTTCATCGTGAAACCATTTTTAAAGCTACGTCTATGGCAATTGGTATTTTGCTTCTCAGTTACAAATGAAAGAAACATGTGTTTCACTGTTATTGGAAATTCAGCCCCTATGGGGGTGGAGCAAAGCCAGACTGGTTCAACGACTCATCATTACCCACCCCAACCCGCTAAGGATAAGAACTTGAAAAGTGGAGATCGTATGAATGTTATACTGTAGGCATCATTTAAGAAGAGATTGTTCGAAATTTCGCTCCTGAATAGGGTGAAATAGGGGATGAAAGACTTTTTGTAAATATGTTGCTATTAAGGCAATTTTGAAGCTAGAACTACCAAACATAGTATATAGTTTCTCTGTCAGAAATAAAATAAATATGTGTTTCAGCATTTTTGGAAATTCAACCACTAAGGGGGTAAAATAGAGGATGAAAATTTTTAAGAAAACATCTCGGTATATTAAATTTTTTAAGGGCAAAACTACGAAAACTGGTATTTCACTTCTCAGTTAGATGTAAAGAAACATGTGTCGGGGGCGAGGGGCGGGGGTGAAGTTTCTACGGAAATACCACCACAAGAACGCAAAAAAACCTTTGGACTCCAGTTACCAGAATCGCTTTTTGGTCAGAATTACATTCGGCAAATACCACGCTTCTATGACCTCATTTAGCATGAAAAGTTTAGGTGAAGCAATTTGTGAACAACATAGAAATTCGATTAAAGGAAAACAGAAACAAAAAAATCTGTGCAACCCATACAGTCTACGTGAACAGAGCAGTGGGTGCTAAGCTAGTATTCAATATTTTCAAGTTGAGGGTCTTAGTTACACATCCACTTTAAAAAGTCAACAACAAGTAACGAATTTTGTTTTTCTTAACCTTTTTTAAGGTGGACATAAAGTACAACATTCTCTGGTAATGCACGTTATGGAAAATGTGTTTATATTGCTAAGGTTAACGAATGCCACACTACAGGATGAAATTTGAATATACTCATGAGCCACTTTGAATTCCGTGTAAGATTTGGACGGCAATCGGACAATCTTAACCGCCTGGAAAATTGCACCTACCATGCATTTCACGAATTTCGACCAAACAAATCATAATAGGATACTGCACTTTTAAAGGTCACAGTGAGTGACATCCCATTCTTTAGGCATAGACTCAACTCGGGTTCGGTTGGCGTGACAGCGGTAAACTTCCCACGGAACGAAGTCGGTAGCGGTAGCCGCCAGACACCATGTGAACACTACTAGAGTTAGCAACAGCCTAAATCAGGTTGACCTGAAATCCCCTCAACCCGATTTAATCCGGTTTGGTAACTCGAGTAGACCCATCTCTAGCTGTCCCCCACCGTAGCTAGTGGATGCCAGCACGGTAGCTCAGCTTGTTCGATCAGAGGGTCAGCTGCCCTCTGTAATAAAAAACTGAGTTAATGATTCAACGATAACTTCAACAAGCGACATGGGACGTCCGCCCGGAGCAAATAGAAGGAACAATAAAGGACAAAATGAGACAAAAAAGTGGACAGCGCGCCGATGTATCATGCTGGGGGGCCTGGGTTCGATTACCTGCTGGGTTGGAGGTTTTCTCCGCTCAGGGACTGGGTGTTTGTGTCGTCTTCATCATCATCATCATCATCATCATCATCACTTCATCCGTATCGACACACAAATCGCCGAAGTGGCGTCGCCTGAAAAGATTTGCACCAGGCGATCAGGTCTACCTGTCGGGAGGCCCTAGCATTTTAAAAAATCTACAGACTTTCCCCTTTCAATTGATATGTAATTTATTCAGTTCAGAAGAATACAATGTTTTTAAAATACACAGGGCGAGTCAAAGGTCCTTGGACACCTTCATAAGTTGGAAGATTAAAGGGAAAATTGAGTTGTGATGATGGAAACATAGGTTGGACGTGGGGCCGCAACTTCTGGAGTGAATGTCATTCATGGCCGCCATCTTGAAATCCGCCGTTTTGGTTTCAAGTCATTTTTTTTTAAATGGGAAGGGGGGTGTATGACACATCAAATAACGCTCGCTTGAACTCTGGAATTGAGTGGTATAATTTGGTTTTGTCTATCTTGTACAGTTTAGAAGTTATTAATGCTCAAAGTTACTGTACCGTGATACCGACTCATGTCTCTCTTTGTTCCAGTTGATCTAAAATGGGTCTGACACGTGAACAGAAGATCGAAATCATCCTTACATCAGGTGAATGCAACTATCGAACAATAGCAGCTGACTAAAACAGAGGGCACCCAGACAGAGAACCGGTATCGCACAGCACGGTGGTTCACGCGGTCACCAAATTCCAGGAGACGGCCTCTGTTCATGATAGGGCACGTAGTGCGCGACCAAGGATTGCCACCAATGAGGAAACTGCAACTGCGGTTGTTGTTGCGTCCTTTGTGAAAAGTCCTAAGCATGTGGATAAGCCAAACCTCCATTATCCGGATATTGCACACCAATAAGTGGCATCCTTACAAGCTGCAGCTGCAACATCGACTTAACGAGGATGACCCTGATCGCCGGTTGGAGTTCTGCCTGTGGGCTACTGAACAACACGAACTTGATCCTTCGTTTTCCTGTTCAGCGCAGAGGCGTATTTCACTTTGCACGGGGAGGTTAATCGACATAATTGTCGATACTGGAGTGACGCAAATCCGAACTGGGTTGCCCCAATTCGAGAACATAGTCCAGCGAAGGTGATGGTGTGGTGTGGCGTATGGGACACCCGCATCATTGGGCCATTTTTCATTTACAACACCTTAACTGCACCACAATATCTGATGCTGCTGCAGGACCTTGTGTTCCCTTCCACACTGAACACTGACAGCATTTTCCCATATTATTTTCAGCACGATGGAGCCCCTCCACACTATGGTATTGGTGTCCGTAAATGGTTGAAGGAACAACTGCCTGGGAAGTGGATTGGTCTCCGTGGTCCCGTGGAGTGGCCGCACAGATCCCCTGACTTAATGCCCCTTGGTTTTTATCTATGGGGACATCTTAAGCAGACAGTGTATGCTGAGAGCATCCGTGATTTGAGACACCTGGAGGAACGCATTCAACACACCTGCGACCAAATTGCAGGAGACACTCTCCTCTGTGTGCAGTCAGAGTGATTGTGGCGACTGCAGTTGTGCATTGCACGGGATGGACAACACGTAGAACATGTTATGTAGCAGTCGGTAGGAAGGTAATTTCCCAACTTTGAACATTAATAACGTCTAAACTGTACAGGATAGACAAAAACAAATTACACCACTAAATTCCAGAGCTCAAGCGAGTGTTATTTGATGTGTCATACACCCCCCTTCCCATTAAAAAAATGACTTGAATCCAAAATGGCGGAATTCAAGATGGCGGCCATGAATGACATTGACTCCAAAAGTTGTGGCCCCGCTTCATACCTATATTCCCATCACCACACTTCAATTTTCCTTTTAATCTTCCAACTTATGAAGGTGTCCAAGGACTTTAGACTCGCCCTGTATTTGAATTACACTCCTGGAAATTGAAATAAGAACACCATGAATTCATTGTCCCAGGAAGGGGAAACTTTATTGACACATTCCTGGGGTCAGATACATCACATGATCACACTGACAGAACCACAGGCACATAGACACAGGCAACAGAGCATGCACAATGTCGGCACTAGTACAGTGTATATCCACCTTTCGCAGCAATGCAGGCTGCTATTCTCCCATGGAGACGATCGTAGAGATGCTGGATGTAGTCCTGTGGAACGGCTTGCCATGCCATTTCCACCTGGCGCCTCAGTTGGACCAGCGTTCGTGCTGGACGTGCAGACCGCGTGAGACGACGCTTCATCCAGTCCCAAACATGCTCAATGGGGGACAGATCCGGAGATCTTGCTGGCCAGGGTAGTTGACTTACACCTTCTAGAGCACGTTGGGTGGCACGGGATACATGCGGACGTGCATTGTCCTGTTGGAACAGCAAGTTCCCTTGCCGGTCTAGGAATGGTAGAACGATGGGTTCGATGACGGTTTGGATGTACCGTGCACTATTCAGTGTCCCCTCGACGATCACCAGTGGTGTACGGCCAGTGTAGGAGATCGCTCCCCACACCATGATGCCGAGTGTTGGCCCTGTGTGCCTCGGTCGTATGCAGTCCTGATTGTGGCGCTCACCTGCACGGCGCCAAACACGCATACGACCATCATTGGCACCAAGGCAGAAGCGACTCTCATCGCTGAAGACGACACGTCTCCATTCGTCCCTCCATTCACGCCTGTCGCGACACCACTGGAGGCGGGCTGCACGATGTTGGGGCGTGAGCGGAAGACGGCCTAACGGTGTGCGGGACCGTAGCCCAACTTCATGGAGACGGTTGCGAATGGTCCTCGCCGATACCCCAGGAGCAACAGTGTCCCTAATTTGCTGGGAAGTGGCGGTGCGGTCCCCTACGGCACTGCGTAGGATCCTACGGTCTTGGCGTGCATCCGTGCGTCGCTGCGGTCCGGTCCCAGGTCGACGGGCACGTGCACCTTCCGCCGACCACTGGCGACAACATCGATGTACTGTGGAGACCTCACGCCCCACGTGTTGAGCAATTCGGCGGTACGTCCACCCGGCCTCCCGCATGCCCACTATACGCCCTCGCTCAAAGTCCGTCAACTGCACATACGGTTCACGTCCACGCTGTCGCGGCATGCTACCAGTGTTAAAGACTGCGATGGAGCTCCGTATGCCACGGCAAACTGGCTGACACTGACGGCGGCGGTGCACAAATGCTGCGCAGCTAGTGCCATTCGACGGCCAACACTGCGGTTCCTGGTGTGTCCGCTGTGCCGTGCGTGTGATCATTGCTTGTACAGCCCTCTCGCAGTGTCCGGAGCAAGTATGGTGGGTCTGACACACCGGTGTCAATGTGTTCTTTTTTCCATTTCCAGGAGTGTATGTTCTACACGGGCGTGACCCACAGTGGCATTGTTAAACTGCTATCAACTGCTGTGTTCTTGTAGTGTACACTCATAAACATTGTCAGTCTAATGCGGTAATGGAGGTGATGGAACCTATTTCCAGAGACTCATCAGCACCTGAACTGTTGAAAAAGTGTGATAATGGAAAAGCTCAAAACCTCAATGACAGTGTTAATAGTGTTGTACGGTCGAGAATCCCCGAGACTGTTTGTTGGAGTAGAAGCACTTCACTTTGGTATGTATGATGTTGTTGCTACTATCAATGATGGCAACGTTGAAACGTGCAAAGTATTTTGAAGTATGGTAACACGATACGAACGATACTTGCTTTAGACGAGGAATGTCTTCGAGCTGCCGACGGAGCTATAAATAGCCTAGAAATACTAGCTAGAGAAAAGAGGAGGAGGACAAAGAGGAAGCTGGAGGAGGAGTTTGCAGAAGATGGAGATAATCTATCCCATGGACCTGGAATGTGCTAAAAATGTAATCCAAACTTTGTCGCTCGATTGCTAAAAGTTTTATTTTTTCATACAAATTACATGTTTTCTCAGGACCTATCAAACCAATTTGCTTCAGATTTTCAGGAAATGTTACACAGTCCCCTCTGCATAACACACCATTTTTCCAAAAATATGTATATTGTTGAATTTATAAACAAAAATGGCACAAAAAGTAGCGAATTTTCATTACAATAGAAAAAATTAATCTCTAACAACTGATTTCAAATTTAAAAAAATTCAATGTTAAGTTGAAGCCAATAATAAATAACCTGTAAATATTTCAACTTCTTAACTCAAATACATTATGAGAAAACACGTAATTTATGAGTGCTATTTTAACATTGGAAAATAGGTCTTCCCGGAGCCCTTTAATACGAAATCTCAGGTGGCACTCGCAGAAGTATTACCTGCTTAAGTGACACTTCCGTCGGATCAGAAATCGCTTGATTTGTTGACATATTCATGCTCGAGAGTTTTACCTATAACTTATGTATTATATCTGCAGAAATGACTCAAAGCCAAGATTGCTTACATACTGTTTACTGGATAACCGGTTTCAACACACTAAAGTTGCCATCATCAGATCTAAATGTAGCTTAACATTTATAATCCATTTCGATATAAAAAAACATGAGTCAAACTAGCTGATATAAAATCATTGTCACAAAAAACTAAAAACTAACTGCTCTCATAGTCATTCTTTTCTATCAGATACGTAAAACCGAAGTCACAAGATAAAACTGTTTGGTACATGACCGCTGCTCAACTAACATGTACCAAATAGTTTCTTGGTAATGTCAATACATATTCGTCTAATATTTTTTCTGTTTTTTTTTTTTTTAATTTTTGTGTTTGGTCACGATTTTTATTCATTATTAATAATGCGACAACAGTGCCGATTGCTTTCGTTTCTAAGAATAGCTGCACTTCTGTAACAAGTATTTGCAGCGAGTTTCTAAAATAAAATTGCCCCAGTGACTTGAAGAAGTAAAATTGAGTAAATGTTTGTGTAATGTAAATACCTCAGCAAGTGTGTACAGAAGTTTGCTAGTGGACGCAAGCCTTTTGTAATATGGGGACACTTGACTTGGGGCGCTCGGAGATAAATAAATATCTTTCACGTAGTGAGGATTTTCTCCGTTTTGGCAGCACTAGCGTAATTGTCAAGTTATCGTGGCCAAATAGTAGACTTAACGCAAACTAAGACACTGCTTCACCAGACTTAACGGTTGGAAAGACATTTTCAAGAGTTTTATTTCGTAATTATATAATTTAGAATTTGTAATGCTGATAATTCGTATACTACACTCCTGGAAATGGAAAAAAGAACACATTGACACCGGTGTGTCAGACCCACCATACTTGCTCCGGACACTGCGAGAGGGCTGTACAAGCAATGATCACACGCACGGCACAGCGGACACACCAGGAACCGCGTGTTGGCCGTCGAATGGCGCTAGCTGCGCAGCATTTGTGCACCGCCGCCGTCAGTGTCAGCCAGTTTGCCGTGGCATACGGAGCTCCATCGCAGTCTTTAACACTGGTAGCATGCCGCGACAGCGTGGACGTGAACCGTATGTGCAGTTGACGGACTTTGAGCGAGGGCGTATAGTGGGCATGCGGGAGGCCGGGTGGACGTACCGCCGAATTGCTCAACACGTGGGGCGTGAGGTCTCCACAGTACATCGATGTTGTCGCCAGTGGTCGGCGGAAGGTGCACGTGCCCGTCGACCTGGGACCGGACCGCAGCGACGCACGGATGCACGCCAAGACCGTAGGATCCTACGCAGTGCCGTAGGGGACCGCACCGCCACTTCCCAGCAAATTAGGGACACTGTTGCTCCTGGGGTATCGGCGAGGACCATTCGCAACCGTCTCCATGAAGCTGGGCTACGGTCCCGCACTCCGTTAGGCCGTCTTCCGCTCACGCCCCAACATCGTGCAGCCCGCCTCCAGTGGTGTCGCGACAGGCGTGAGTGGAGGGACGAATGGAGACGTGTCGTCTTCAGCGATGAGAGTCGCTTCTGCCTTGGTGCCAATGATGGTCGTATGCGTGTTTGGCGCCGTGCAGGTGAGCGCCACAATCAGGACTGCATACGACCGAGGCACACAGGGCCAACACCCGGCATCATGGTGTGGGGAGCGATCTCCTACACTGGCCGTACACCACTGGTGATCGTCGAGGGGACACTGAATAGTGCACGGTACATCCAAACCGTCATCGAACCCATCGTTCTACCATTCCTAGACCGGCAAGGGAACTTGCTGTTCCAACAGGACAATGCACGTCCGCATGTATCCCGTGCCACCCAACGTGCTCTAGAAGGTGTAAGTCAACTACCCTGGCCAGCAAGATCTCCGCATCTGTCCCCCATTGAGCATGTTTGGGACTGGATGAAGCGTCGTCTCACGCGGTCTGCACGTCCAGCATGAACGCTGGTCCAACTGAGGCGCCAGGTGGAAATGGCATGGCAAGCCGTTCCACAGGACTACATCCAGCATCTCTACGATCGTCTCCATGGGAGAATAGCAGCCTGCATTGCTGCGAAAGGTGGATATACACTGTACTAGTGCCGACATTGTGCATGCTCTGTTGCCTGTGTCTATGTGCCTGTGGTTCTGTCAGTGTGATCATGTGATGTATCTGACCCCAGGAATGTGTCAATAAAGTTTCCCCTTCCTGGGACAATGAATTCACGGTGTTCTTATTTCAATTTCCAGGAGTGTATTTAGTACTTTATGTCGGTGACAAACTTCATTAAACGATATTTTTGTCTTCAGCAGAGAAGATGGTTTTCTAGAGAACATTTATAATGGTTGATCGTGTTGTTCCATCACACGTTCTATGAATTCTGTTACTAACATGACCGCTTTAGGATCGCAATGGGGCCCACATTCAGCTATATCTACTCATTATTTTTAAACGTGTCGTTTTACTTCAGTAAAAAAAGTAAAGGTAACGTCCAATAAAATTTTATATCACTAATTTAAGCACTAGTTTGCCTTTTACGAATAATAACTCTGTCCTTCATGAAAAAAAACTTAATTATAATTTTGCTGTGACTTTTCATTTAGATTGTGTGTACACTGTAACTACCCAACTCAGAATGTTCCAACTCTTGTTTTCACTAACAATAAATAAGTTCCGGTTTATAATCGCTGCCCGAATGACCGGTACGCAGAAATTTTGTTGCCCGGCGTTCTCAGAACTGATTTTTACAGACCATCTCGAAATTGATTATAAACTATTACAGGGCACATAAAAGGTAAAATGCATCGTATTATAAACTTATTAAGTTTGAGCCTTTTAACAGCACACAGCGTAGGACTGTGTCATACAGTGAAGAGTTACCACACGCCGATTAGGTAAGCGTAAAGCCTACTTAGCGAAGGAAGCTGCAAACCTAAAACAGTGCAAGGAGCCTCAAAGCAGCACTATGTCGGGTAGATTGTCACTAACTAATAGTTCTGATTGTTCGACTGTTTGGCATAGAATCCTATGGCGTTAGTTGCAAGAAAATATCAACAGTAACTTCTAGACGAGCTTTATTAACAATCCAAAGCAAATAGTCTATATCAACATTTCGAAATAGGTAAACAAAACTTTTGTGCCAATTTGTAAAAAGTAAAATGAGGGTTAATGAAGTGAATTTACGACAGCTGCATTCCTCAAGTATCCAAAAATTCACAATGTTATCTTTGTTTCCAGTGCTACACGAACATGCCCACATAGTTTTAAACATATTTATTATTTTCAATTTGAAATTTCTAACAGTTAATTTTCCACCAAAAACTGGGCAGCACGTCTACAGGGCACATGGCAGCTCGCGGCCAGTAGCATGTACTATTTGGAGAAAACGATTCTGGTTACTCATGAAGGGTCGAAATGTATCGTAAGCCACGGTGGCTGACAAAACATCTCTACAGTTCTGCGTTATTAATGTAATGCCAGAAATTCTCCTAATGTAAGTTCCAACTAACTTAGTAACGTAGACTTACAATATTATTAGGCGAGATGTATGCATGTGGCTTGCAGTGCCAGGTTCGGAGAATCCGCTACAACTGCCCAGGCGGCACTCGACGCGAGCATCGGGTACGAAGTCAATATTGGCCGCCGGACGGTGCTCAGATGTTATCGCTGATGCTTCTCTGCGCTGGTTAGTACTGTACATCAGTACTGTGGCTCGTGCGTGGCAGCCGAGGTCACGGAAAGAGAGTTATTGCTTGCGGAAGTTCCTGTCCCTTTCTGTTGGCGCGAGTGCGTAGCGTCATCAGTAAATTCCACACATCAACAAAAGTTTTGCATCACCCCTTATTTAGAAATTCATGTACAAAAAAGAAAAATTGGCTGTAAGACATGTGTTTGTATTCGTTTGCAATATGCCCAAATCAACAAATTAAAAAAAAAAAAAAGTAACCACAAAATCGTCTGTTTCACATAAAGGGGGGGGGGGGGGGGGGGTCACAGCAATCATAAGCAAGTTGGTGGCGTTGTTGCATACCATGAATGAGATAATCAGCTCTGGTCCAAACTGTCCCACTCTTCAATGACGATTCTGTTTAAGGCGTTATCGACGTGCAAAAGCAGCCCGTTTCAGTTGATACCACAAATTTCGGTTGGGTTCATGTCTCGGATAGGGGCAAGCAGTTCCATTCTAGTGATCCTAGCATGCTGAAGGAACGTGTTCATGAGAAAAGTACGATAACCAAGCGAGTTATTATCCATCCATCAAGATGAAATTATCACCAAGTTGTTGGCGATGCAGTTCCTCTATTGACTGCAGAATCTCGTCCGTGTATCGTAGAGCAGTGAGATTTGCTCTCAGCAGCAACAAGAGGTGTATGGTGACCCCCATAACGCCACCCCAGAACATTGCTCCGCCACCAAAATGTTGCACATGCGAAACACAGTGTTGGAGGCGTTCAGAGTTACCAAATTGTCTCCAAATACGTTGCATGCGATTATCAAGCTAAAAACAGATCCGTTTCGTTTCTAAACAACGTTCGACGCCAATTCTGGGGTGCCCATACTGCATGATTTGCCCATTGTCCATTGGGCTGCGGTGTCTGACTTTGTGTTCGCCATGGTAGTTGGGAATGGAGATTAGCATCATGCAGTCGTCTCCTAACAGTTTGATGCAATACATGACGTCTTGTAGCCTCTTAGTATGCCGAATTCATTTCTGGAGCACTCAACACATAGTTCCTTTGACTCAAAAGTTGTAAACAGCAATCATCTTGTGCACTTGTCGAATGTGGATGGCATGCGTTGTACATCCTCAACACTACTTGTCAATTGGAACCGATTCCATGTCCACACCACGTCACTTTGACTCTGGTGCACACATTGAGCAACTTCACTGACACACAAGTCTTCTATGCATGACGAGATGATGCGGACCCAATTGGTGGTTGCGATAGCCCTTCGTGGCAGGGATGTTCCTCTGCTACTCCACATACTCCCTACTGGCACTTCACTTTCAGCTGAAATGCTGCAGTCCCTCGAGTGCAGATCTACCTAAAAGCAGCGCTGATGGTAACTGTGTGTATGTTTACAAACAATGGTGGTGGTAGTAGTAGTAGTAGTAGTAGTAGTAGTTTATTCATCCAGGGACGATTTATATTGCATAGATTTCATCAGAAAATACATGGTATATAAAAATAAACAAATACACACACACACACACACACACACACACACACACACACACACACACACACACACACATACTTATAAGGATGTACGGTATCCTACAAATACAAGGGTGCACAGTACCCCACACAATCCTACTTTACAAACTGTACACACAACTTTGATTAATTACATAAACTATATTTTTAATGGATGACTTAGTTAAGTTTAAATAAAAACCCACTTTAGTTGTAGTACTTGTGTTCAAAGTACTAATTCGGATAATAACAAACATTTAACAGAAAATACTGTTGACACTGAGGACGCCATGTAGTATCAACATAGTACATGAATGTAATTCCTTGCTACTGGGTTGTTGAAGGTATTTGTTTACACTGTAACAGCAGATGGCCATTAAGAACTTTAATATTGTTTTCTTAAATGTAGACAATTTTTTCATTTCTTTTTTTATGCGCTGGAAATTTGTTATACAATTTTGTATCTTGAATGTTCATTTGCTTCTGTGCAAAAGCCTTGTTTGCTCTTTTTACATGGCTATCATAGCAACTCTTTGTATTATATGAATGCAGATCTTAGTTGGTTTCGAAATTTTCAATGCACCTATTCCTAAGGCAATTTTTACTCAAGCCGACTGGAGTATTAAGTAGTCTGCAAGAGTAAGATTTCTGAGTAACACACCATGATCGCATGTTAAAACAATGTACCCTTCACTTTTAACATTTTTGTTTATTTCCTTTTTCACTACATTCCATATTGCTTTTGATGTGTTTCCTGACCCTAAAATTACCTTGTCATTATGCATTGTTTTAGCTTTTTAATCACCTTCATATAAATGCATTTTAACATAATATGTGAAGTTTTTATCTTTGTTGTCGTTTTTGATTTGGCTGAGATGTTTTAGAACTTGACTAGATACTCTGATAGCAGGTGATATCCACTGGCTGTAGTTCCTTGGCATAACACTGAATTTTGTAAGTATTTTTGGAAAATACATCTCAAATATGGACATGAAAGTTCTAGAAAAAGCAGTGTATGAGTCATTGGTTGTTGTTTTTGAGAATATATTTTCCTAAGTTTCCTTTGCTAAAACCTGAATAAAATTATTTACTTTTTCTGTACAGAGGCGTCTTTTATATTCCCTCTTATACTTTATTACCTTGAGTATAGAAGAATTTATACATGTCACGAGTATGTCATGATCTGAAAGATCTAAGCTTACATCTTGCGCTCAGTGTCATCATTTACCATGATTGTGAAGATATTATCTAGTAGGGAAGATGAAAACTCTGTTATTCCACTGGCTTTTGAAAAGAACGGTTTCATGTGAAAGCTGTTTAGGACACTCAGATGCTGTCTCTTTTCTTCACTTTAAATCAACATGTCGATGTTAAAATCCTCACATAAAAATAATTTCACTTCATTATTATATGAACTGCTTAACATTGCCTTGTGATCTACACTGAAGAGCCAAAGAAACTGGTACACCTGCCTAATATTGTGTAGGGCCCCACGAGCATGCAGAAGTGCTGCACACAACATGGCATGGACTCGACTACTATCTAAAGTAGTGCTGGATGGATCTGAAACCATGAATCCTTCAGGGCTATCCATAAATCCATAGGAATACGAGGGAGTGGAGATCTCTTCTGAACAGCATGTTGCAATGCATCCCAGATAAGGTCAATAATGTTCATGTCTGGGGAGTTTGGTGGCCAGCAGAAGTTTTTAAATTAAGAAGAGTGTTCCTGGAGCCCCTCTGTAGCAATCCTGGACTTGTCGCATTGTCCTGCTGGAATTGACCAAGTCTGTCGGAATGCACAATGGACATGAATGGATGCAGGTGATCAGACAGGATGCTTATATACGGTACTTGGCACCTGTCAGAGTCATATCTAGACGCATCAGGGGTCCCATATCACTCTAACTGCACATGCCCCACACCATCACAGAGCCTCCACCAGCTTGAACAGTTCCCTGCTGACATGCAGGGTCCATGGTTTCATGAGGTTGTCTCTGTTAAATCCTGCCTAGTTGTCAAATATGAGGTGTCAAAGAAACCTACTTTCTCAGACCACTAGACAACATTCAAACATATTGTATTAATGAGTTTTATTACAAAATGAACAATGACAATACTTAACTTTGCTTTGACATTAATACAGAAATGTTGCAAGCAAAGGGCAACCTATGAAATAAACAAGTTCTTCAGTATATACAATTTCTAAGTCACTGCTACACAAGTGTCTAATCTTGATAGTGCTGTTAAACTGGGCCACAAACAGTCAGGTGTGGCCCATTATGTCCTCTTTGCATAGAGACTGCTGCTGTCACATTGTCATCCTGGAGTGGGGTTGGTCAGTGTGCAATTGGCTGACGTCTTCTCACAGCCCTCTCTACTCTATCATTTCCAACTGGCATGCTGGCACTTGCTTTACATCATAACAGTCTCCATACCTGTACATATTCATCTGCTCGATACAATTTGAAACAAGACATCCGATCCGACAACATGTTTCGTCTCCGGAAGCCCACACTATGATGTTTTGTCGAATGGTTCACACACTGATACTTGTTGATGGGCCAGCATTGAAATCTGCAGCAATTTGCAGAAGAGTTGCACTTCTGTCACGTTGGACAATTCTCTTCAATCTTTGTTGCTTCCCTTCTTGCAGGATCTTTTTCTGGCCGCAGCGATATCAGAGATTTGGTATTTTACCAGGTACCTGATATTCACGGTACACTTGTGAAATGGTCGTTCAGGAAAATCTCCAGTTCATCACTATCTCAGAGATGCTGTACGCCATCACTAGTGCGCTGACTATAACACCATGTTCATACTCACTTAAGTCTTGGCACCTGTCACAGTAGCAGCAGTAACTGAACTAACAACTGGGCCAGACACCTGTTGTCTTATATAGGCATTTCCGACCACAGTGCCAAATTCTTCCTGTTTACATATCTCTGTGTTTGAATACGTATGCCTATACCAGTTGCTTTGGCCCTTTAATGTATACATTGATAAGCAATTAGTTTTTTACTCTTCTCTTCAATTTTTATCTCTATGGCACATGATTCTAAATGTTTCTCAGTAGTTAGATGGTCCACGTCTGTTTTTGTATAAATGCAAACTCCATCATTTTTACATACACTGCAGCAATAATGAAGTGCTAATTTAAATTTGCTTGTAAATATAAAACTTAATTCATTTTCCTTGCACCAGTGTTCAGATAAACAAATGCATGAGACATCAGTAACATTGTTTAAAGCTACTTCTAAAGTTAACTGAGTTCTTGAGGCACTGTATATTATGATACATTATCCTGAACATTTTGCAAGTATTTGTGAAGGAACTGAGGACTTTTGGTAGGGAGGACACAGTATGTTGTCTTGGATGTAGAGTCATCATCAGATGTAGAAGTACCTTTGGGTACACCCCAGGAAAGTGTGTTGGGACCCTTGATATTCATGTAGTATATTAATGACCTTACAGACAGTATTAATAGTAAAATCAGGCTTTTTGCAGCTGATGCAGCTATCTATAATGAATTACTATCTGAGAGAAGTTTATAAATATTCAGTCAGATCTTGATAAGATTTCAACATGGCACAGAGATTGGCAATTTGCTCTAAATATTCAGAAATGTAAAATTTTGCGCTTCACAAAACGAAAAAACATAGTATCCTATGACTACAAAATGAATCAGCTATTGTTGGAATCAGCCAACTCATACAAGTACCTGAGTGTAACACTCTGTAGCAATATGAAATGGAATGATCACATAGGTTAGGTCATGGGTAAAGCAGGTGGTAGACTTCAGTTCATTGGTAGAATACTGGAGAACTGCAATCAGTCTACAGGAGAGATTGCTTACAAATCACTCATGCAACCCATCCTAGAATATTGCTCAAGTGTGTGGGACCCGTAGCAGATAGGACTAACAGGGGATATTGAACGTATACAGAAGAAGGGCAGCATGAATGGTCTCAGGTTTTTTTAATCCATGGGAGAGTTTCACAGAGATACTGAAGGAACTGAGATGGCAGACTCTTGAGGATAGATGTAAACTATCCTGAGAATGTCTATTAACAAAGTTTCAAGAACCGGATTTAAATGACGACTCGAGGAATATACTACAACCTCCAACATATTGCTCACAAGGGATCATGGGGATAAGATTAGAATAATTACTGCATGCACAGAGGCATTCAGAAAATTATTCTTCCCACTCTCCAAGTGTGAGTGGAACAGAAAGAAAACATAATAACTGATACAGTGAGACGTACCTTCTGCTGTGCACCTCACGGTAGTTTGTGGAGTATGGATGTAGATGTAGATCTATTTTCCTTTTTGTCATTATCTGGTAATGTGCTCCTTTTTTCCTGATGTTTGTCACTTATCTTCAAGTTTTCAGACTGAGTGTCACAATCTTTACCTTTTCTTGGTTTGCAACCATTACAAATCCTCATTAACTGGAGCGGATGTACGTTGCCTTTGGCTCCTCCTTAAGCAGTGTTGTGCTCCTACAATTGTTCTTGTTGCTGTTGGTGCTGATGCAGATTTGATTCTTTGGATGGTAGCTGTCTTTGCTTTGTTTACTGATGCTTCTGGTACTGCTGATGTTGGATCTGCTGTTTTTCCTGATGTTGGTTTTGTTGCTGTTACTGGTGACGATTCTACTATTTGTGTTGAATCTTCTACTGCTGCTGATGTTGGTCTTTTGTTGTCAGTGATGCCTGAGGTGGTGGTGGTGGTGGTGGTTGTTGTGGTGGTGGTGCTGCTGTCGCTACTACTTCAGCTGTATTAGCTGTTACTGGTATTTATGATGATACTGGTACTGATACTGTTGCTGGTACTGCAGATGCTAGCTTGTGCGTCTTGATTTCTTCCAATAATTTCTGCATAGCAATTTGCTTCCCTAGGCCATTCAACTGAAGTCCATGTGTGGCGTGAAATCTGCATCCAACACTATTGATGTCAACAACACAGACATTTTTGAACTGTTGGCATATACTTAAAAAACACTCATTACCAATACTAATCTCCTTGTTCACACAAAACCAATGCAGCAAATCGTAGTACTGTGGAATGTTCATGAAGAGAACATTTGTGTGCAACAAATGAGCCTGGTGCTTCTCTATTTCAGTGCAAGTTGTGGATGTTTCATTCTTGTATTCATCATCTGAGCTGCCAAACAGGACTACAAAATCATTTGAAGAAAACTTGATAATTTCTTCAGTCTGGACATTCTTGATTATCTCACAGAGCAATGCCCGGGGCTTGACTAAACTAATGGACCTTGCAGTTGAATCTTGATTAACACGTGAGGCAATTCCATGTCCGTGGCTATCACCTAGGATGAGAAGCTTCCCTAGGGATTATAAATTTTTTGCTGTGACATGGACATATTTTGATGTGGTTTTTCAAGTATTCTGGGGAACAGCAACAGCTGAATCACATATCTCTGAATTAATAACATTTTCTGAAGCATTTCGGGTAACAATGTGATCAGTACAGGAACAGTCACAATAGCAGCACACCTGCACAATATATCGGGGTGTTATGGAACTTTTGTTGATGTGTGTATACAAAGCCTTGCTTTCTATGGTGTATGATACCTCAAAGTCACAGACTCTTCAACACTAATTTGATACATGTGCTTACAAATCTTTCTGAGATTCCGTTTCAATATTAGCTACAAAACACAAATAAAAAAATAGAAAGGAACTGCACTGACACAAAAAAGTAGGTATGTATGCCATTTCTGGCCCAAAGTGTGTCCTGATGACGTCATCAATGAGTCCTGGGATTTCCCCAACCCATACCCCCACTGCCATCTGACAACAAAGGATGGGGGGGGGGGGGGGGGGGGGGAGGACACTCAACTGCACTAGTGTGTTTCCTGTGGAAGTAGTGTTGTTTGTCTAAGTATGAACTAGTGGTAAATTCAAAATGGTGCTTTGTAATGCTGGCTGACTTGGAATACTAATGGCTGAATTGAAATACAAGACAGTGACCGTGGCATACTAGC
Source organism: Schistocerca americana (assembly GCF_021461395.2). Classification (NCBI taxonomy): domain Eukaryota; kingdom Metazoa; phylum Arthropoda; class Insecta; order Orthoptera; family Acrididae; genus Schistocerca; species Schistocerca americana. Next base: position 258,072,262 of record NC_060120.1, read on the forward strand.
TCAGCTCCCTGATGTCACAATCCAGCTTTGATTTGTCGGACTATAAACTTGCAATCTGAACAACATGTTTCTACAAACTAGAGTGGGTAATACTTCAGTGGTGTCAGATGAAAATAAGAAACTATTTGAAAAAGTCGCCAATTGTGTAGAGATAATTTATTTTAATCTGAAGGTATGAAAAAAGGAGAATCAGGTGCAGACTGTTGGGTCTCATAGTAGACCAAAGATTCTCATGGGATGAGTGTATAAAATATCTGATTGATAATCTTGCACATGCATATCAACGAAAATAATCAACTTTAAAAATGTAACATAACTGAATAGATAAAAAATCTACTCATGAGGTGGCAGCAGGAGAAAACACATATAAAGGTATCAAATTTTGGAAGCTTTTGGAGTCTGTGATTCCTTCTGACAGAAATATTGAGGGGATAGGAAGAGGGATGAAGGAAAAGGATTGGAGAGGTTAAAGAAATGGGGAGAGTTCAGAAAAGTCACCCAGAACCCTCGATCAGGAGAGACTTACAACTTCCTTCACATCAGTTCCTCTCCCTTTAACCCATCTGTCAGAAGAAGGATCAACTGACTCCAAAAGCTTGCAAATTCCAATACATTTATATGTGTGTTTTGGCTCCACATTGTGAGTAGATTTCCTTGATCCATCCAGTTACATTAAAGTTGAACATGTGATTTTTTCTACTGTATAAACTAAGATTTTTTAGGATAAAAGTGTTATCAGTTGCAAATAAATTTTATTATTCTTTACTAGTTTTTACAAATTAATTTGTCACCTTCAGAAACGTAGTACTGGTTTAGCAGATGTGAATATCTTCTTCAGAAGCATAATGCCACGGTACATCCAGAAATGTACATGTTGTATGTGATTATTTTAAATGCTGATTGACAATTTACAGTAAGTGAATCACATCTGTGACACATAGGGAGCCGCTGTCACTGCAAATAGGCCAAGTCCAGATGGCTTCCACACCAAAAAATCCCTCCAATACAGTTTAGCTACCATTTATATTGGTATGACCACCAATCAACTATCCACCATAAAGAACATCCACTGTGAAACTGTGGCCAAGAGCAATGTGGACAACCCTTTCGCAAAACATGTAGCTGAACATAACTTGCTCGACCTCAATGGTTGCTTCACAATCCGGGCCATCTGGATCCTCCGTTCCACCAGCAGCTTTTCTTAACTGCACAGATGGGAGACATACTTACAACAATTTCTCTCTCTGCTCCTGAAATCATCCCGGCCTCTACCTAGAATAACCTAACGACCCCAGAGCCTCCACTTAACAGTTTCTGCCACCTCTGTCCCATCACCTCCTCCCAACTCACATCCCCAGAGTATCACTGTACACCGCTCTCTGCCAATGCACCCACCATTCCTTCCGCCTTCTCTGCTCCTCTCCCTTCCACTCCCTTTTTTTTCCTCTTCCCCCACTCATACCCTGCTATCCCTCCCCCTTCCCCACTGTGCTACAGACTGTTGCTTCTGTTCAACACATTTCAGTTTCGTTCTGGACTGAACAGCCAGAGATAGTAGTCCATGGTGTGTGAGGTGTGCTTGCTTGTGTTTATTTTTTTCTTTTCTGATGAAGGCTTTGGCTGAAAGCTTAATGTCTAACAGTCTTTTTGTTGTGCCTGTCTACAACTGAATGTGTCGTATTCACTGTGAGTAGCAGTCCAGCCTATCTATAGTTGTCAATATTCCATCCTGGACTTACCACTGCTTGATTTCTGCTTTCATGTAAAATTTCCATGTAAGAAATTTTACTAATGTATTCAGATTCTTAATTAGTGGCTTAATCAGATAACCAAAGGCACTATCCACAACCAAAAAATTAGGCCAACGTATAAGGTCAAATCTCAGATGCCAAAAGTATTTGTGGGCATGACCAAACTTTAATTATAAACATTATTATTATTATTATTATTATTATTATTATTATTATTAAATTTATTAATGGCTTTTGAGCATCATCTTTACAGCCTGCCTCAGTCCATGAAAAACAACAATTACCTGTTACATCAATTTAAACTGAACTTTTCAGGATGAGTGAATGTGGGATTTCCATGGGAGTTTAAGGGTTTCCCTGCCAACAAGACTAGTGACATGACAGAGAAACTGAATATTAGACAGCAGTTTTGTATGTTCATGGAGAAACTATGTTCATGGGAAAACACAATTTTGTTGGTGACGTTCTTTTTTTATTTATTTTTTATTTTATTTTATTTTTTTTTTTTTGGGGGGGGGGGGGGGGAGGGGGGTTCAATATTAAGGTTAATACTGAAGAGACTAATAAATAGTTATTCATGAAAGTTGGAACCATTTTCACTACATATATATGTTGCCTGTTTTGTTGTACACCCCTGAAAATAAGGAAAAGTCAGTTTTGAAAGAAGTAGAATAATGCAGTGTTACAATTTGCCTGTTGTTACTGGTTGTGCCCTCTGGCTACATCACATACAAATGCAAACTGCTAGCTGCCAATCACCACCAAAGTTGATGAGGGCATTAACTGCACTCTCTGTCATCATTTTTTCGAACTGTCCTTCATGTAGACTGAAGTGCAAGCATGTCTTGCAATTAGTGCTTGCCACATCTGTGTTTGTAATTTTAACTTTCAGCTTTTGAGTTTTCATTGTTCAGGATAATTCACAATTAACGTCAATTAACACAATTTTTTTTCTTTCATATTGGCTGCCAAATGTCACTAGATAATGTTTAATGGTGTGTATTGTGTGTATTGATATCATTCTTGGTTTTTTCTTGACAACAGTTTGTTTATTACTGTCATCAAGAAAAAATCACTCCTGTTTCTTCCTTTTGAATTATATTAAATATTTTAAAATGTTTACATTTCAAATATGCAGTATTTACCGGGTGATCAAAAAGTCAGTATAAATTTGAAAACTTAATAAACCACAGTATAATGTAGATAGAGAGGAAAAAATTGACACACATGCTTGGAATGACATGGGGTTTTATTAGAAAAAAAAAAAAAAAAAGTTCACAAAATGTCTGCTGATAATCGTGTGCTCAGCCGCCACTTTCGTCACGCTCAGCCTCCCAGGTCCCCAGACCTCAGTCCATGTGATTATTGGCTTTGGAGTTACCTGAAGTCGCAAGTGTATTGTAATCGACCAACATCTCTAGGGATGCTGAAGAGACAACATCTGATGCCAATGCCTCAGCATAACTCCGAACGTGCTTTACAGTGCTGTTCACAACATTATTCTTCGACTACAGCTATTGTTGAGGAATGATGGTGGACATTTTGAGCATTTCCTGTAAATAACATCATCTTTGCTTTGTCTAACTTTGTTATGCTAATTATTGCTATTCTGATCAGATGAAGCGCCATCTGCCGGACATTTTTTGAACTTTTGTATTTTTTTGGTTCTAATAAAACCCCATGTCATTCCAAGCATGTGTTTCAATTTGTATCTCTCTATCTACATTATTACGTGATTTATTCAGTTTTCAAATTTATACTGACTTTTTGATCACCTGGTAATATTGTTTTGATGTATTAAATAAACAATTATATCGTTTCTGGTTTTTCAGTGGTGTAAATATTAGACATCATATAGATATGTTGAGTGGCAGAGAGATATGACAAAATGACCACTATACATTTTATTGTTTGGCCAAAAGGTCTTCTTCTAAAGCAGAAAATCCACACATTCAAGAACTCTCTCACACACACTTGACCACTGTTTATGGCCATAGGGGCTGGACTGGGAGCAACTGCACCTAATGGGAGAGCAGCAATCTGTGGGTTGTGGGGTGAGGAGGAGGCTGGGGTGCGGAAAGGGAGGGATAGCAGAGTATGGGGTGGAAGTTTGTCGTGCTGTTTATGCGAGGATGTGGTGGGGGCAGAGTAGGAATGCTATGTGTAGTTGGGAATTTTTTTTTTTTGGTGGTGTGGGGGGGGGGGGGGGGGAGGAAGGGAGTAAAAAACATGAGAAGTAGGAAGTGAGGGGGAGGGAAATTGGTGAGAGCATTGATGGAATAGAAAGCTGTGTAGTGCTGGAGTGGGGGCAGGGAAGGGGATAGGTGGTGAAAGGACAAGGGCTGCTGTAGGTTGAGACCAAGGGGGTTAAGGGAACATGGGATAAATTGCAGGGACAATTCCAACCTGCACATTCCAGAAAAGCTGGTGTTGGTAGGAAGGATCCAGATGGCACAGGCTATGTAGCTGTCACTGAAGCAAAGTACATTATGTTGCGCAGTATGTTCAGCAACTGGATGGTCCAGCTGTCTCTTGGCCACAGTTTGTCAGTGATCATTTGTATCGACAGACAGCTTGTTGGTTGTCATGCCCATGTAGAAAGCGGCACCGTGGTTGCAGCTTAGTTTGTAGATCATGACTACTTTCACAGGTATCCCTGCCTTTGGTGGGATAAGGGATGCTTGGGATACGATTGGAGTACTTGGTGATGAGAGGATGTATGGGACAGGTCTTGCATCTAGACGTATCACAGTGATGTGAGCCATGAGGAAAGGGGTTGGGAGCAGGGTTGGAGTAGGGCTGGACAATGATATTATGTAGGTTTGGGCAGGTGGCAGAATACCAATGTGAGAGAAGTTGGAAGGATAGTGGGTTGGATATTTCTCACTTCAGGGCACAACAACAGGTGGTCAAAACTCTGGCAGACACTGTGATTCAGCTGCTCCAGTCCTGGGTGGTACTGAGTCATGAGGAGAATAGGGGAATGCTCCTTCCTGGCTGGATGGTGCGAATGTGGGATGCAGTAGGTGACTGGAGACGCATTGCACAGGAGATCTACTTCTGTATATGGTTCGTGGGGGGGGGGGGGGGGGATGTTAATTTCTGTCTGTGAAGGCCTCAGTGAGACCCTTGGTACATTTGGGGAGGGACTGCTCGTCACTGCAGATGCAACAGCCACGGATGGATAGGCTGCACGGGGGGGAGTTCTTGGTTTGGAATGGGTAGTAGCTGTCAGTTGGAGGTATTACTGGTGCTTGATAGATTTGTTATGGACAGAAGTACTGATTTTGTCATCCCTGAGGTGGAGGTCAACTTCAAGAAAGGAGGCTTGTTGGGTTGAGGAAGACCAGGTAAAGCAAATGAGGGAGAAGTTATTGAGGTTCTGGAGAAATGTGGATAGGGTGTCCTCACCCTTAGTCCAGATCACAAACATGTCATCACTGAATCTGATCCAGGTTAGCAGTCTTGGTTAGGAAGGATTTCTCTAGAGTGTCAATGAATATGTTGGCATAATATTGTGCCATGTGGGTGCCCATTGTTGTATCATGGATTTTCTTGTACGTTATGCCTCTGAAGATGAAGTAATTGTGGGTGAAGATATAGTTGGTCAGGGTGAACATGGAGGAGGTTGTAAAGTGTATAGCAGTATTTTTGTTGTGCCTGTCTGTGACTCAGTGTCTCCTCTACATGGTGAGTAGCACTCTATCCTTTTCATAATTTTGTCATTATTCCATCCTGGATTTTCCATTGTTTGTAAATTTTATATAGATTTAATTCACACCACTTAATCACAGTACTTGTATTTCACCTTGAAATAATCTGTTAAGGCACATTAGTGATGAAATATGAAGTCCAATTTTTAGCTCTATTTTGCACTTGATGTTATCAACAACTCACTCGAACTGTCCAAAATGTTCTTCAAACCAGTCATGAACAATTATGGCGCAGTTACATGGTGCGCTGTAATCTATAAAAATTCCATTTTTTGTTTGGGAACATGAAGTCCGTAAATGGCTGTAAATGATCTCCAAGTAGCTGAACATAACCATTGCTGGTCAATGATTGGTTCGTAGGACCAGAAGACAAAGACCACTCCATGTAAACAAAGTGCACGCTGTTAAGGAGCCACCACCAGCTTGCACAGTGCCTTGTTGACAACCTGGGTCCATGGCTTTATGGGATCTGCGCCACACTCGAACCCTACCATCAGCTCTTACCAGCTGAAATCAGGACTCACTTGACTAGATCATGGTTTCCCAGGCATCTAAGGTCCAACTGAAATGGTCATTAGCCCTGCCGAGGTGCTGCAGGCAATGTCATGCTGTTAGCAAAGGTAGTTGTGTCAGCTGTCTGCTGCCATAGCCCATCAACATCAAATTTTGCTGCATTGTCCTGATGGATACATTTGTCATACATCCCACATTGATTTCTGTGATTACTTCACACAGCATTGCTTGTTTGTTATCACTGACAAATCTATGCAAATGCCACTGCTCTCAGTAACTAAGTGAAGGTCGTTGGCCACTGCATTGTCCGTGGTGAGAGGTACCACCTGAAATTTGATATTCTCGGTACAGTCTTGACCCTGTGGATCTTGGAATATTGAATTTCATAATGATTTCCAAAATGGAATATCCCATGTGTCCAGCTCCAACTATCATTCCACATTAAAAGTCTGTTAATTCCCTTTGTGCAGCCATCATCACGTTGGAAATCTTTTCACACAAATCACCCAAGTACAAATTACAGTTCTGCCAATGGCCTGCCTTCTATACCTCGGATAAGTGATACTACCGCCGTGCATGTTGCTGTCCCATGACTTTTATCACGTCAGTGCAGTCTGACATACCAAAAAAATTGGTTGGACTTGTAATGGTATGTTTAAATGACATGAAAGCTAAGGTTACACTAGGCAATAAATTGACAGAAAATTTCCAAGTAAAAACAGGATTTGATTTCTCAGACCAAATGATTAATAGTATGCTACGGGGTGTTCTTCTAAGTTGTTGTTCTCCTTTTCTGAACAATATTTCGTTGGCTGATCCAGCTGTCTTCTTCAGGTGCTGCAAGTTTTGCTGTTATGTGTACTCACTGTCTGGATTCCAACCAGACTGTGAACTATTTTTGGTCTCATGCTGCCATTTATAGCAAAGTTAGTTCCTGAAACACATGTATGCTTTTTGATGCTATTTTATTACAAGCTGCACAAGACAGATTCTTCACTGTCTTCTAACTCTGACAGATGTGATGGCTGGTGAGATTTTAATAAATTGAGTGCTGGACCCCACATGTTATTTAAACTGAAACTGCTGTCCCTGTTTACTACATTTCCTGATGTCTTCATGTTTGTTGTCCCAGAAACTTGGTGTTTCCACCATGATACTGATCTCAACATAATTCATTTCATTTTTATATTTGAGACAATGCTTGCTTGCACCTGATCTGCTTGTTTGCTTTAATCAGGATATTGCTCATATTCCTTTCATCTCTCCTTGACTGTTCTGATAGTCTGTCCCATTTAAGACATGCCACATTCACATGAAATGCAATACACATCTGGCTTTCAGAGACCTAGAATTGCTTTAACACTACAAGAATAGTTTTTGTCTTGATTGAAAGGTACGAAATACAATGGATACCACGTTTCCATAGGATTCTATCGATCTTTCAAAATACTGGGCTAGCACGATTTTTGGCTTCTTTTCTCCAGTCTCAGTCTCAACCTTTTTCTCAGGCAGTCTTAATTTTGATTACATTGCCTGTTCTATTTCTTTGGAACACTATTCATAAGTGTTGTAATTCTTGTTAAGGCTTTCCATGTCTGAAAGTGTTTGAGCTCTATGGACCAGTGTCTTCAACAACAAATTGCTGTGTGATGGATCATGATGGCCCGAGGGGTGGATATAGAGGCCAGTGCGTGTATGTTTTCTAGGTACACTGTGAGCCAGGGATGCATATGTTCTTCTCCTAACATGTCGATGGAAGGCAGTTGGTCTTCTTTTCAAGTTCCATCATGCATTTTATATTATAATGGATGGAGTTTAAATGTTACAGGAACTCTTGAAGCTTTTCTGGTCCACATGACTGCACTACATACATGTTGTGCTCATATCAATAGAAACACATTGGTTTCAACTTTGTGGATTCTAGGACCCTTGCTTCAAAGAGTTCTGTGTACACATTCACCACAATAGGTGGTAATGAGCTACTCATTACAACAGTTTGTTCATCACATTTTCTGGTGAATATGAAATATGTATACATCAGAAAGAGCCTAAAATGTGAATGGTTCCAAAGAATCAGAAAGTGGAACCCTTGTATGAAGGGAGACTACATTGAAGGTGACCATAATATCTGTATCCTGGAGCCACAAGTGACTGAGCTGATGTATGAAGTCAGGGGAGTTTGTAAAGATACAAGTATCATTACCACCTTGTATAAACTGTTTTATTTCAATAACACAGATTTTTTTTCATAACTTGTTACTAGCCATGGATAGATGGATAACAATACATAGAAGGTAGTGAGGTGAGCATAGTACACTTCTGCCATCTAGCAGTAATAGTTATGAAATGAGCTTGCCTAACATTGTACTGTGCTACCACCAGACAAATAAATGAGAAATCTTAAATTATAGATATATTGTTTTGAACTTTACAGTTTAAATAATAACTTTATATTGTTACATGTATGTTGTAAAGCTGCTTTTATCACATAATTGTCATGATCTTATCTAACTACAAATGCACGGGGTCATGACTTTAATTTTAAGATGTAATCAATAGGAACTTCCCAGCAGGAGGGTTTTGGCAGCAGAATTACTGCCCTTTTACTCACAACAACATTCTCTAGGTGGTGTTGAAGGATAGACAGTATTGGGTTACGTGTGAAATGTCGAACATGTATATTACATTGTGGTGGACAAAATCGAGCATCATTGTTATACAAGCCTCAGATGGAAGAGATAAAGTTGCTTCCATAAATTCTGCAGTGTTTGAAGCAGCTGTTATCCATGGAAGAAGAGGGGGCTATATATTTTTGTGGGCCAGTTTGAAATTGTTATATGCTGGCTTACTGCATCCAACATCTAACATACAATTAAAAGCGGCAAATTCATCATACTGTAGCAATTCTCACTAGAGGCTATAAACAGTGTTCACCACCTGTGAAAAGACTAAAGTATATTTTTTACTGGTGCAGTTCAGTGTATTATAAAAGTCGTAACCTCATCTCTCTGTTTGTAAAGAAGTGAGCTGGTGCTAAATACAACAAGTTCTAAATTGCTATTACTGGCATTATTGAGTAAAACATCATAGTGTTACCAAAGAAATTTGAAAGATATTTTATTATGAATATTACTACAAATAGGAAGTAGTGTTGCAGAACAAGACACCAAAAGATACCGTGCAATTTTTCTTACCTGCAACAGAAAATTATTGTGTGGTATTTCAGTCTACATGATTTCATAAATTTATGTGCATGTGACAAAGGTAACTTCCAATCTGTTACAGTGCAGGATAATGGGTTTTTTGTTTTGTTTAATGAAAGTTAATGAAAATGTAATCACATCAATGTAGGCTTGTTTTGACATAAAGAGTAATGTTTTAATAATAATACAAAGCACATTTCTAGAAACGTGATCAGATATTGTAAAGTAATACAAAAGTACTTATAACTAGGTAAGCACCACCACAGTAGCCAAGCACCTTCAATGCTTAGCAAGTTATGTTCACTGATTACTCCACAACACATGTAGTTATGAGTATATCAAGTTTACAATAGAAACCGTCTTTCCTTCTTTTACTGTACGGCCAGTCTGCCCTGACCTGTGGTTCTGCGTGAATTTCCCAAAATCTACCCCTTTTCTAAACCTCTCCAGTCCTTTTCCTTCACCGTTCTTCCTTCCCCTTCAACCCTGCTGCCTGAAGAAGGAGTCACTGGCTCCAAAAGCTTGCCTATCACAACAGTCTTTTATGTGTGTGTGCTGCTGCCGCACAAGTAGTACATTGTTTATCTATCCAATTAAATAAGTTTACAGTAAAGGTATTTTGTGGATATGAAAGTATTCCGTTTCCCACTAATTAACTCAGTACTTGTACGGTGCCCAAATTAATCATTTTCAGTGTAACATCATCATCTCAAAGTGGTGCCCATTAATATTTGTGCTCTTCTCTTCAGTGTTTTTAATAATGTTACTTTGTTGGTTCTTTTCATCAAAACCTTAATTGTGTGGTAAGAAACAAGCTCTGCATTCTAGAGAGAAATCAGTAAACTGAATGCTAATTATTTACTACACATAAGTGTCTGCCCAGAAATATTTACGAGTCCAATCACTGCTCACGGTCAATTATAAGCAAATACGCATCCATATCGGGATAAATCTGGGTGGAGCATTGCATGTTGCACATGTGGTGTTCACACATCCCCACATATTCACCAAGAATGTGTTTGAGGTATTTTGCCACCTGTTACATAGGTGTGCCAGTTTTACTAACTGTTGGTTTTACAGGAATTATTTCCTTAAGGACCTTAGGAAAACAATATAGTCATGATGGCATTGCTGCTCATGTTTTTTTGCCCTTAAAGGTATTATGTGGCAGGCCTGACTCATTGAGAACGATTATCTTCCACTCAATTTTATTTGTACAGTTAGCACCAATCCATCTGTATGCAACATCTTTCAAAACATAGAATATTTTCTTAGTGCAATCCACACCTGACTTTAGGACTGTAGCATTGCCCTTGTCAGCTGTCAGAGCTACAGTTTCCTTGTCCTTCCACAAATTTCTCAATGTTACTTATCCTCTTTTGGAGATATTTCATCATAGTATTGCCACCTTGGGAAGCGCTCTCCAGGTCTCGCCGTGAACCTCTTCTGCTGCTACTGGTGGGAGAGAAGCTACAACATGATCCACACAGCTGATGTGATCTGCTTTTGGCAGCATTTCTGGAGTGGCCAAAAATTAGCGCTTAGCAAGGGTCTTTACTATATCCCCATCCAGATGTTTGTCAGTGAGAATAATTACAGTATGGTTCCCTGCATCTTGTCTTGGCTTTTTGTGCAAGCAAATCAAATTTTGCTTTCTGGCATGCAGACATTTCCAGCTGCATTGATTGTGCTTGTGGCCATGTCACATTGTCAATCCATTCCCAAGACTCTGCGGAAAATTTAGTCGACATGTAAAGATGAAGATGAAAAAGCTCTCTTGAAGTGAAATCTAACATTCGTTGGATGTCAAAATTTTCTCACATGCTAGAGACAGGCTTGCATGGTACTTAATTCTATTTACCACTTACATGTTAATGTGATGCTTGATTTTAGTGAACAAAGGTACAACATGTTCACCTCAACACCTCATTAAGAAGGTCAACATATTGAGGAGTTGACTTTTCTTTTGGCAGAGCTTACTCAACTTGTGCACACTGTGGAACATATCCTTCCCATAGAGTGAACTGGTGTGATCTTACAGCCAGTTCACACACAGGCAGTTTGACAATGTGTGAAACTTGTGATGGAAGCACCAGGAAAACGTTTGCAGAGCTGAGTCTATAAACAGCTTCATTGGAACAGTGTTGCTGTCAAGATTGGTCATGATGCCTAACTTCAACAAAAAGTCAAATTTCCAAGGACATTCAGCTGGGAACAAGTAATAAAACATATATATTTTAGATTTTTTCCTGGACTTTTCTCTGACAAGAAAGTTATAGTTTTTTCAGTATTTAAAATAAAAACAAACTGTGCTTAATAATACTACTGAATTTCTAAAATAATTTGTTTTGAAGTATTTTAACTTAGTTAAGTGAAATAAATGAGGAAGAAAAGTGTTACATGTTAGTTTTATCCTTTAATTGTGATCTGCCTTTTTTTTTATTAGATTGTTTTTAATGTTTTCCATAAAATTTGAAGGCAGTGTGCAACCTATTTAATAATTTGACAGCACACTCGAGTGTTGGAAAGCAGAAAAATATTAAAAATGATTGTAAAGTGTGACTTTTTATATATTTCTGTGAACCGATTTGACTTATTTTTTCCTCTTTTTCATCTCTCTAAATCACATCTTTTTTGCAGTATTACGATTTTAATGGGCATTGCATGTAAATGTGTCAGTGTGACAGCCATTGCTGAGTGTCAAAAGCTATTCTCCCACGGAATGTAAGAAATTTCTTGTGCAGATACCCACTATCATACGCTGTATTTCTTTTACAGATAACTGTTAGCAGAAAGTTCTCCAGAAACTGGGGGTGAGTAGGTAGGTTTTTTGAACCCATTGAAAAGAATTGGATAGAGGAAACATTCTAGATTTTGTTAAGTGCCTTTGGTTCTCATGTTATGCATCAGCAATGTAAGCAGATATAGTGAGACACAGTGTCCTTTCCCATCCTTCATAGATTGGTAGTCAGATCATGTTCTGTCCCTGGTAAGTTCACCTCATGACTCAGCAGTTCTGATCTGCTCTTTCAGTGCATGCTTTACTCCCAATTATTACACTGTGGTGAGTGTAATCTCTGTATTTCTATTAAAAGGTCGACTGTTCAAAATCATCTCTACTACAGAACTTGATATTTCATTGTGAAGTAACTCTCTACCCATTTTAGTACTGAGATTAAAAAGAAAATTTAACATTTAAAATTTTGAATAATGTGTTTACTATATTAATTAATTCAGTTACACTTCAGTAATTTTGAATGTTACTTGTGGGCTACAACTTCAGTGAACAGCATTTCATGTCACTGAAAATTTGACAAATAAGCTTCCTTTTTTTTGTCTTTCCAGTAGCGGAGAGCACAATGTGTTCATAATTAATCTATATCCAAATTTCAGTAATTTTTTTGCTTTCAATATCAAACAAATATCTAACAATCAAAAATGAGGCTTTCATCAATGAAAATGCACTGTCAAATTGGGGAAGCAAAATGTAACAAATTGAATTTTTAAATGCAATCAGTTATTCTGTATGCACTTGAAAATGTGTACAATATTTATAATGTAGAACGAGGACCTGGAATGTTCTCCTGGATGGCAGTGAGGACCAAGTTGTCATTGATCTGCAGAATTAGAGGTAATCTTTCTATTAACTGAACTGTCAGAAAAAATATAACTGACTCTTCACCCCTATTTTTCTAATCAACTGAAACATATTTGGTTGCACTGTACAACCTTTAAATCGAGATATTACACTTTCACCATCAACAAGTGCAGCTGTTGCAAGAATGCTATGTCAACCAAGTTTCCACCTTTTTGTCTTTTACAATACAGTCATGATGATTCACGTTTGTTATTTTCTCCTCATGTAACCCAAAAAGTTTTTATTGGTATGCATTAAGTTATACATATGGTTTTAAATAAAGGAACAATGGAGCAAACAGTAGAAACTGAGAAACAAACTTATGCCACTTTGGAGCTTAAATGTCGCTAACATTTCCAAAACTCAACTGCTGTCTTAGTTCTGCCCATTCTCTTTATATCGTGCAATTACTCCAAAACGAAATCTTCATTGTGGAGATGATTTTCTTCTTGTTTTACAAGATTGTCTAAAGTTGTCCATATTAGTTACAGTTTTTGCAGTAGTTTTTGAAATTGATTTAAGTACACTTAACATAAATTAATACATTAAGTCCCAAAGAGTATTTTTCTTATTTTTTAAATAATAAATAATACACATGAACCTTTACTGTTGTAGATCACTTTTCACCAATTGTAACACAGTCAAAATACTGATTTAGTCCATAAAATGAACTGCAATAAAATTTCTTATTATTATTAATGAAACATACACAATGCTGGTGCAATATTCTACAAAAGTAATTATTTTACAATCCAGCTTTGGGCTGTTATGCCATCATTGTATCTGATGAAGGGGTAACAGCTGAAAACCAGTTTGTAAAATAATAAATATTGTAGACTATTACACCAGTGTTATGGGTGTTTCACTCAAATTGCATAAAATATTCTACCAAGAACTGACAGAACAGTCAGTCAATGGAAAACTTATTACACTCATATTCAGAAAAACAGAATAGCTAGAATGACTAGAGATGGGATGTTCATAGTCACAAGACATGTACATTAGTATGTTCTGCAGAAATGATTAGCATTTCAGTCATCACGGTTCAGAATGCGTCCTGTTGCCTAGTAGGCACAGGGCCCACCATGGGCCCTGATACCTTGTTCTATGCATGATGCCATAAAGGCATATAGAGCACGATTGTCAGGGTCTGGTACAGCCATCCACGCTGGATTCACCTGTTTCCGAAGTTTATCTATGGTGACTGGCATTAGGTCACAGTGCTGCACCCATTGTTTCACCATATCCCACACATTTTCGATTGGTGACAAGTCTGGTGGGCCAGGGTAAGAGACTGACATCCTGTAACACCAAGAAGGCATATGTCCATGGAGCAACATGTGGTTGTGAATCGTCATGGTGAAAAATGACATCTGGGATGTTGTACAGAAAGGGTAGGGCTACGGGTCGCAGGATGTCATTCACATAGGTCACACTGCCCTGGAAACGCACCAACTGTGATTTGAGGTTTTACCCAATAGCACCCCACACTATAAAGCTGTGAGTTGGTGCTGTATGTCTTGTGTGAATGCAGTCACTGTGATACCACTCTCCCTGTCTGCAGTGAACCAAAATGTGGCCATCATTTTCAAACAAACAGAACCTGGACTTGTCAGAAAACACTATCTGATGGCATTCCTGTCCCCAGTGATGTCGTTCCATACACCATTGCTGTCTTGCATGTTTCTGCACATTCGTCAAAGGTAGGCAGAGAAGTGGACCTCGCCCATGTAAACCATGCCATAATAAATGACAATGGACTGTCATCCCTGATAGTGTAGGATGTGTTACACTGTTGCATCAGAGCTGAGGATGCAGATCTGTCCTGCAATGCCATTTGGACAAGGTGTCAATCTTCTTGGGGGGGGTGGTCTGCACAGTGTGACCTGACCCATCTCGTCCTGTTCTATGGCCTTCTGTGAACCATTCTGCACATAGCTGATGCACTACTGAAACACTTTCTCACACACGAGTAGCAATTTCCTATATGGATGCATCACATTCTCTCATACCAATATTGGGCCCTCTTTCAGACTCACCAATTTGAGGGTACAGTTCACGTATACACGTCTGTGAGGCACCCTGCATGTCTGCTAATGTCTCACTGATCCATTACCTTCAGTTTACAGTGACAATGAGAGCCACATGCACATTTTACTGGTAGGTGTTGTTGCACCATATCAATGTTGACCTTGAACCTGTGGTCTGACATACTAATGCACCTGTCCTGTAAATATGATGTCCAATCTCTAGTCATTCACTCTCGGTTTTTTTTCTGAACATGAGTGTATATTCATCCAGTAGTTTCAAACTACACTCTAATGCTGCATCAAAAACAGTGGCTTACTTCTTCTCCTATTTTTC
Source organism: Schistocerca americana (assembly GCF_021461395.2). Taxonomy (NCBI): domain Eukaryota; kingdom Metazoa; phylum Arthropoda; class Insecta; order Orthoptera; family Acrididae; genus Schistocerca; species Schistocerca americana. The sequence continues at coordinate 258,087,443 of NC_060120.1, forward strand.
AAATGGAGGTTCTCTGTTTTTCACCATCACTTTGGAGATGTATGAACGGCTTTACCCTGGAAAAGTTCCTGAGGTGTGATTTGCGTGAAGGGTGCAGTTACTGTTGGTGTAGTTTTCCAATATACTGATGAATTTTTCTCAGTATATCATGATGAGTGAAATCAAGAAAAATATACTGGATCAAATTTAAACCATCACATACTTTTATTGATCTATTAGCATCAATGACTAATATTTCAAAAACATTTAAGGAGGCTTTGGCTGAAAGCTCACTGTGTAACAGCTTTTTGTTGTGCCTGTTTGCAACTCAATGTGTGATCTTTAGTGCACTAATAAACTCCACAGTATAACATCTGCCAAAATGCATGCATGAAGTATGTCATGTCATTGCCTGCTTTTGAGAGAGCTGTAGGGTATTGTTATTTAGGCAGTGCTTTGCTGTTACTTTCTACTTAGTTTTCACTAACTCTCATCCACACAAAAGGCTCGACCCTCTCAACGTACGGTTGTATGGTTTGAGCAACCTGCCTGCCTCCCCCCCCCCCCCCCCCCCCCCCCCACACCTTCCATTTTTCCCGAACGAATTCACCTTTCCTCCTGAAGAAGAAACACAGTTCCAAAAGGTGTGGTTACTGTTTTGAAGTTTAGATATTTTTCTTATCAGTACAAAGAACTGAATCTCAAAAATGTAAGTACTTGCGAGCTAGTCTCAACTTTCATTTAATCTTTTTACTTTCTTTTCTGGTGTAACGACAAGTGGCGGCACGAAGATCAAGAATGACACAGCAGTGAGGGCTGTGAGACAACGTCAGCCAACAGCACACTGACTAGGATGTCACGACGACATGAGGAGCCTCTACACAAAGAGAATAAAAGTGATGTGCCACCTAACCTCAGCTGCACAAGAAAAGCAGTGATGTTAACGATAGCTGTGACTTATGAGCTTGTCTGATTAGCTTGTGTGGAAATTGTATATAGCGAAGGATATTGATTATTTGTATGTTGCCAATTGCTTGCAACACTTCGGTGTAGAAGGTAAAGTTAAGTATTATTAATTCAGTTACTGTAATAAATACCACTATATGATTTGCTTGTATGTTGTCTAGCTACCCGAGAAAGCAGCTTCCTTGGCACCATATATTACACAAGTGGGCAGGATTCCGCATTGGCAATGAGGAACGGATTCGCAAACAAAGCCCGCATCTTGTGGGCATGGAATTTTCGTTTATGTTTTGCTTGTGCCTTAATTCTCTCTTGTCTTTTCTTTTCAGGAGCTTTTACTTGCTTTAACTGTCTCTTTTGTTAATCAGTGTTTTCAGGTGGGCATTGCAGAAGTTTTCTTTAATTTTGTACTTATTTTTCTTGCTTGACTTGTCTGTTTCTTGCATTTGTCTTTTCCAAAATGTCCATGCCTTGCTCAGGCGCCACAGCTGCACGCGTTACGTGCAACACAGCTAATGCAGATGTTTCAGTTCCAGATGCAGCAAATATCTACCTTGACCAACATGGTGCAGCAGCTACTGGCTAATGCTGTGTGCCCGGCGGAACAAGCATCACCTACAGTAACACCTGCAGCCATACTACGTTTTCGCCAGTTTGTGAACAAGAAGAGGAATGGCCCGAGTGACTGCAACAATTTGAAGCCCACATACTCGCCCACAACATGTGACAGTTTGCCCACTTTATTTCTTTGCCTGTGTCCTCGGTGTCGACTTACTGCTTTGCTACACTGGCTGAAAAATGGGATGTGTAAGTACAACACAGACTACTTTGAATTTGTAACTGACAGGTGCATATATGTGTTTCACAGTTATTTACTTTCACTGTTCACAACCCCCCCCCCCCCCCCCCCCCCATAAAACACAGTTAATATGGCCAGTGCACTGTTGTTTAACTTTCAATAAGCCCCATTAATAGTTTGCAGGCAAACATCCACACTCTGCTACAATAGTTTACTAATGATCATCTACGAGCAGTAAAAACCTAACCAAAAAGTTCACAGTTCTTGGAGAATAGAAAGGTACATATGGAGCAGACACTGTCATTGTTTTAACACATGGCCTAATTGTGTTACACTTATTTCACGGATTCATTGTTGATGGTCTAACCAACACAGGTTCCTCGTCTGAAACTCGGCTGTGGACTGATTGTCTCGGGACCAAAAATCGGGCCCTTATATATGCTCACAATAATAGGTGCTCAAACTACACATTGTTTGAAGTTAAATTTTCAGAAATCACAATTAAAACTTGCCTCATTACATTAACTGAATACATCAAAAAATTCTCTCTTTTTAACAGTTTCTTCAACTACAAAATTTAGGCCAAATTATTTGTTTAAATGATGAAATTAACACATGTTGTTGTTGTTGTGGTCTTCAGTCCTGAGACTGGTTTGATGCAGCTCTCCACGCTACTCTATCCTGTGCAAGCTTCTTCATCTCCCAGTACCTACTGCAGCCTACATCCTTCTGAATCTGCTTAGTGTATTCATCTCTTGGTCTCCCTCTACGATTTTTACCCTCCACGCTACCCTCCAGTACTAAATTGATGATCCCTTGATGCCTCAGAACATGTCCTACCAACCGATCCCTTCTTCTAGTCAAGTTGTGCCACAAACTCCTCTTCTCCCAAATTCTACTCAGTACCTCCTCATTAGTTATGTGATCTACCCATCTAATCTTCAGCATTCTTCTCTAGCACCACATTTCGAAAGCTTCTATTCTCTTCTTGTCTAAACTATTTATCATCCATGTTTCACTTCCATACATGGCTACACTCCATACAAATACTTTCAGAAACGACTTCCTGACACTTAAATCAATACTCGATGTTAACAAATTTCTCCTCTTCAGAAACGTTTTCCTTGCCATTGCCAGTTTACATTTTATATCCTCTCTACTTCGACCATCATCAGTTACTTTGCTCCCCAAATAGCAAAGCTCCTTTACTACTTTAAGATTCTCATTTCCCAATCTAATTCCCTCAGCATCACCCAACTTAATTCGACTACATTCCATTATCCTCGTTCTCCTTTTGTTGATATTCATCTTATACCCTCCTTTCAGGACACTGTTCATTCCGTTCAACTGCTCTTCCAAGTCATTGGCGATTCTCAAAGTTTTTATTTCTTCTCCATGGATTTTAATACCTACTCAGAAATTTTCTTTTGTTTCCTTTACTGCTTGCTCAATATACAGATTGAATAGCATTGGGGAGAGGCTACAACCCTGTCTCACTCTCTTCCCAACCGCTGCTTCCCTTTCATGCCCCTCGACTCTTATAACTGCCATCTGGTTTCTGTACAAATTGTAAATAGCCTTTTGCTCCCTGTATTTTACCCCTGCCACCTTTAGAGTTTGAAAGAGAGTATTCCAGTCAGCATTGTCAAAAGCTTTCTCCAAGTCTACAAATGCTAGAAACGTAGATTTGCCTTTCCTTAATCTTCCTTCTAAGATAAGTCTTAGGGTCAGTTTTGCCTCACGTGTTCCAACATTTCTACAGAATCCGAACTGATCTCCCCTGAGGTCATCTTCTACTAGTTTCTCCATTTGTCTGTAAAGAATTCGCGTTAGTATTGCAGCTGTGGCTTATTAAACTGATATTCGGTAATTTTCACATCTGTCAACACCTGCTTTCTTTGGGATTGGAATTATTATATTCTTCTTGAAGTCTGAAGGAATTTCACCTGTTTCATACATCTTGCTCACCAGATGGTAGAGTTTTGTCAGGACTGGCTCTCCCAAGGCTGTCAGTAGTTCTAATGGAATGTTGTCTACTCCCGTGGCCTTGTTTCGACTTAGGTCTTTCAGTGCTCTGTCAAACTCTTCACGCAGTATCATATCTCCCATTTCATCTTCATCTACATCCTCTTCCATTTCCATAATATTGTCCTCAAGAACATTGCCCCTATATAGACTCTCTCTATACTCCTTCCACCTTTCTGCTTTCCCTTCTTTGCTTGGAACTGGCTTTCCATCCGAGCTCTTGATATTCATACAAGTGGTTCTCTTTTCCCCAAAGGTCTCTTTAATTTTCCTGTAGGCAGTATCTATCTTACCCCTTGTGAGATAAGCCTCTACATCCTTACATTTGTCCTCTAGCCATCCCTGCTCAGCCATTTTGCACTTCCTGTCGATCTCATTTTTGAGACGTTTGTATTCCTTTTTGCCTGTTTCACTTACTGCATTTTTGTATTTTGTCCTTTCATCAATTAAATTCAGTATCACTTCTGTTACTCAAGGATTTCTACTAGCCCTCATCTTTTTACCTACTTGATCCTCTGCTGCCTTCACTATGTCATTCCTCAAAGCTACCCTCTCTTCTTCTACTGTATTTCTTTCCCCCATTCCTGTAATTGTTCCCTTATGCTCTCCCTGAAACTCTGTACAACCTCTGGTTCTTTCAGTTTATCCAGGCCCCCTCTCCTTAAATTCCCACCTTTTTGCAGTTTTAATCTACAGTTCATAACCAATAGATTGTGGTTGGAGTGCACATCTGCCCCTGGAAATGTCTTGCAGTTTAAAACCTAGTTCTTAAATCTCTGTCTTACCATTATATAATCTATCTGAAACCTTCTAGTACCTCCAGGGTTCTTCCATGTATACAACCTTCTTTCATGATTTTTAAACCAAGTGTTAGCTATGATTAAGTTATGCTCCGTGCAAAATTCTACCTGGCGGCTTCCTCTTTCATTTCTTAGCCCCAATCCATATTCACCTACTACGTTTCCTTCTCTTCCTTTCCCTACTGTCAAATTCCAGTCACCCATGACTATTAAATTTTCGTCTCCCTTCACTGTCTGAATAATTTCTTTTATCTCGCCATACATTTCATCAATTTCTTCATTATCTGCAGAGCTACTTGGCATATAAACTTGTACTACTGTAGTAGGTGTGGGCTTCATGCCTATCTTGGCCACAATAATGTGTTCACTATGCTGTTTGTAGCAGCTTACCCGCACTTCTATTTTTTAATTCATTATTAAACCTACTCCTGCATTACCCCTATTTGATTTTGTATTTATAACCCTGTATTCACCTGCCACCGAACTTCACTAATTCCCACTATATCTAACTTTAACCTATCCATTTCCCTTTTAAAATTTTCTAAGCTACCTTACAGGGCCAGATCAGTCAATCATCCAGACTGTTGCCCCTGCAACTACTGAAAAGGCTGCTGCCCCTCTCCAGGAACCACACGTTTGTCTGGCCTCTTAACAGATACCCCTCCATTGTGGTTGCACCTACGGTATGGCTATCTGTATCGTTGAGGCATGCAAGCCTCCCCACCAACGGTAAGGTCCATGGTTCACGGGGGAGGGGGGGGGGGGAGGAGAATTGTATTGTTACGCAAACAATACTTCTGATGAAACTGGAAATTACTTTGGAATTAATTAAGGGCTGGCTTTGCTAACTTTTTTTCAAAAAGAGCCAAATAAATACTTTAAGAACACTATTAGTTGTTCCTCCAAATGTTTATCATTGGTACACAATTTATATTTGTTTATAAGTCAACAACAGAATTTAAGTTACAAAACAGTTACTGATTTCACCCTGTAATGAAAGATACTAACTAGAAATAGTCAAAATAAATTAGAAAATCAATTACATACATAAAACTATGCACAGAAGTAGATCTGGTGTTATGTTCTTTAAAACTGAGGGCCAGTCTTTCTCTTTACAAAAATGCAGATTATATTCACATATGTTAATGGTAATTAGCTAAAAGTGAAAAAATTAATTTTAAGGAGGCAGGTGGCAAAAGAAGAGGGGAAGTAAAAATATCCCAGCTTGCTTCATCACATCTCCCCTCATTGGATCGACCAGATAGACATTGAAAATAGCTAACTGGGCAATTCATTGACCACAAGTGACCCCAGAAATAGGGCTAAAATCTACACACCAAAAAATACGCAAGTAATCTTCACAAAAACTACAGTACATATGTTTTTCAAATTCTGATTTATATGAACTGCCATAAAAAATATTTACATACAGTGCATTGTACAATGTCACAAAAGATCTACAAGTCACACTTTTAACAAAAATTATGCATCTTCATCATAAGTGATGTCCTTTTTGGGTAAACAAAGATTACATTCCAAGACCCATATCAGTTTATACAAGTCTTGTCTTGCTTAAAAGAATAAATCCTCATGGGTTGCAAAAAATTAAATTACACTGCAAATTGCAGTGCACTGTTTAGACAGAAAATTTCACTTGCTCAATGTTTAGTATTTTTCACAAGCACTTTCACACTTCTAATGAGCTTTAACACACTTTCTCACCAAATTGTCCACGCTTTCAACAGGTCCAAGTGGCAGTTTGTAAGGACACACACTGCTATCAGTTCCCTTGGAGGTGGTTCTCCTCCGCCACAGTTCATGAAAAAATCATATAAAATACCCTACTTTAGTACATTTACTTTTACTTCTATGTCTAAGAAAAATGTACCACTAATGGCAAACGATAGTCATTATATCATAAATAAACATATTACATAGTCCTCATGACATCACAATAATTAGCCCTAAATTAGAGTATAGTACGAAAAGTGTGGACTAGAAATTTTTTTTAAATCATGTGCACATTACACTACAAAACATTACTGTAAGTCATAACTGTCTGAAACTGGTTAAACGTGAAAGATATTTGTTTCTTCCCATTTGCAAAATAGCTAAAACTCAAGATGTACAGCAGTATAGATTTACTAATCGTTACTTTATGAAAAAAGAATAGAGTCACCATCGCATAAATTAATTACTATTCAGATCAAAATTAAGGGGATGGAAGATGTACCAAATCATAGCCCCACTTCTCTACATAACTCAAAGCACTACTCTCATTCAAACAGAAAATTAAATCCTCACAAAATCACGAACTGTTACCAAATAGTTGACCTGTGAGAATATTCACATCAGTCTAGCATCACCGTTATCAATTAATAGGCAAAATTACATTTCTTTGTTCCAGTATTACCACTTAAGCTCATAATTCCACAGAACACAAATAGAAGTTTTCAGATAACCTATAGATCCAATCATGAAGCATTATATTACTTGTAGCTCACTAAAATATTGCTCTCCCTGTTAAGCTCTCATTCCCAGCTGCAGTGTCATGAATTGCACAATATACACAGTACCCAACGTTGCCTAGTTCACAAATAGATAATCAATATATTTACACCACATTTGTTTGTATAAGTTATCTTTTTCATTACTCAATCATGTCAGCCAGCTCCATTATTTTACTTACCTTTCTTACCTCGTTAGCTAGTGGAGTGCATTCTCAGTTTATACCCCGACTGCAAATACAGACTCCCCAACCATTAAGACCCTACCATTATGCATTATTTTATTATTTCATTATTGTTTCAGTATCTAATAAATAAACACCTGCTCTGCTTTTCTAATGCAAAATTGATTCTACAGAAAAACGCTCCACAGTAATAGATCCTTATGTTAACTCTTATTACTGGCCAGACAAAATTATCACTTACAAAAACCATTTTCTCACTGTATTCCACCAAATTGCTTAAGATTCAAGCCTGAAGGGTGATATACATATAAATCTTGCTTATTCTTTCCACGCACATTACTCCAGGCAACTATGCTTACAGTTGCAATTTCTTAATGTTAGATGAAGATGTACCGTGACACTCCTCTATGGGCAGATAGTTATCTCAATATACTGGCTGCATCGAATACAAACACATCTATTATACCACAATTGATATTACAATCTAGTATTCAAGAAGGTTTTTTTACTGCATATTGCCTCTGCTGCTTCACCCATGAGCTGATTACTTCAGATGTTAATTATACTCCACATATGGTGGCACCTTTCATTGTCTGTTTACCTTACCTCTTTGACAGAAAGTCTTTAACCATTGTACCAATTTACTTTCTTCCATCCTCTTATGACTGCAGTACTTATCACCAATACAACATAGTATATATATACACACACATAGAAACACTGGAGGAACCTTTTCTAAGATATTCCTATAGTAAAACGTCCTGCTGTACAAAATCATCTGAAAGTCGAACATAGAATGTCTCTGATTGACTTACAACTAACATACAGGATAGGAGAAGAGTTTGACTGCCTCAGAAAACATGAAAAATGAGACAGACAGCTGGGGTAAGCATTATCACCACATAATGAATCGAACACAGAATGTTGAGCCCACTACTTACTATTAGCACAAGAAATTAGTTCCAAATATTACATCAATGCTGCAATTTTGAATCACTAGCAAATTCCACTCTAACAGCTTTCCTGCCAGTTCCACAGTTCATAGTACCTCTTGTTTCACACTCTTTGATAGCTTACCAGTAACACCAATAGTTTTTGTTCCAGAAACATGCATCACTACTATACCTTCTGTGTTCTGAATAGGTTAAAAAAATGCCAATGAAATGCCATTCAAATCACTACCACTGCCCAGTAAACACTTAACATGGATACCTTGTGCACTTGCTGTTATTGCAGGGTGCCACACTTCCTTTTTACTTACCAAGTGATCTTCTTCATACAACAAATCCTCATTGTTGTTTTCCCTGGAAAAACTATCATCCTGCTTACCAAAATGATTATCAGACACAGTCAAATAACAGATAGCAGGGTCCTCTTCCTCAGTACCACTCTCAAACTCTAACTCTTCATTAGGCCTAACATTATCTTCCTTTATTCTTTTTTTATTTAACACATTTCCATCATTATCAATTATAAATTCAAACACCTCATCCTCATCACTACTGGATTCATCATTGCTATCATCATTACAACTGCTGTCAGAATCAGACCCACTTTCACTTTCTCTGTTTTAGATTTGGTACCCCTTCCACATTTTTCTCCATTTCAGTCAACTTTGAATCTACATTTTGATTTATTTTTACCGGTTCTTCATCTACCGCTACTGCACACTTGATTTCTACCTCAGTTTCTGAATCATTTTTAATGTGAATGGTTTGGTTCTCAAGTTTAACTCTACTTTCAGCACAAAATCTCTCGGAAGCCTCCACCCTCCTACTATAGTCATCACAAAGTTTCTCTCTCACTTCTACACATTTACTACTTATTAATGTTAATTTCTCATTAGTACTATGCACTACTTTCTTTATACTATTTCTAAACCTTCGAATGTCTTCTTTCATACATATACTACTCATAATTTTCCTTAACATCTCTTCCAATTTTCCGTAACCAATACTGTCCTGCGAATCAGTCCCCATTAAGTCATTCTGTTTATTTAAAAACTTAACCTCTACAGATTTGTTTTCAATCACATAGTCTTCTTCATTAAGGCCACTCATTATGTATCACGTAATATAAAACAGCTTTGGCTATAAAATTACCTTATTCTTATTCACTCACCTCATTTCACTGCAGCGTTGCAATATTGATTCATCGTCTGCACAGCTGTTGCAAGCTGTAATTTTCTTGGTGAGGCGTCTTGTTTATCTCGGTCAGCTTGTCCACCTGTGTACTGTGTACTGCTTGGCTGCTGTCCTAATGTGGCCATGAAACCCCAGCACTGATTGGCTGTAGCACCTCTTCAATTTAAATCACTGTAAACCACTCGATTTCACACTTCACTGTCGAAATTCATGAGTCTTAGTTTATTATACCCACAAGCTGTAGTCCTCACCTGGAGCACCAAATGTGATGGTTCGCCCTCTTTATTTCTTCATCTGTTGTCCTCAGTGTCAACGTACTGCATTGCTATACTGGCTAAAAAATGGGGTGTGGAAGTACAACACAGATTACTTTAAATGACGTAGCTGACAGGTGCACATTTGTATTTCACAGTTATTTACTTTCACTGTACACAACCCCCCCAATAATACACAGTTAATATGGACAGTGCACTATTGTTTAACTTTCAATAAGCCTCATTCATAGTTTGCAGGCGAACATCTGCATACTGCTACAGTAGTTTACTATTGATCATCTATGAGCAGTAAGGACTTAACCACAAAGTGCACAGTTCGTGAAGAATAAAAAGGTACGTATGGAGCAGTCACTGTCATTGTTTTAACACATGGCCTAATTGTGTTACACTTATTTCACAGATGCATTGTTGTTGATCTAACCAATACAGGGTCCTCGTCTGAAACTCGGCTGTGGACTGACTATCTCGGGACCAAAAATCGGGCCCTTATACATGCTCACAATCATAGGTGCTGAAACTACACAGTGTTCAAAGTTAAATTTTCAGAAATTACAATTAAAACTTAACTCATTAAATTAACTGAATACATCGAAAAATTCCGTCTTTTTAACAGTTTCTTCTACTACAAGATTTAGGCCAAACTATTTGTTTGAATGATGAAATTAACATATATAGTTATGCAAACAATATTTTTCACAAAACTGGAAATTACTTTGGAATTAATTAAGGGCTGGTTTTGCTAACATGTTTTTGAAAAGATCCAAATAAATACTTTAAGAATACTATTAGTTGTTCCTCCAAATGTTTATCATTAGTACAGAATTTATATTTATTTATAAGTCAACAATAGAATTTAAGGTACGAAACAATTACCGATTTCATCCTATAATGAAAGATACTAACTAGGAATAGTCAAAATAAATTAGAAAATCAATTACATACATAAAACTATGCACAAAATTAGATCTGGTGTTATATTCTTTAAAACTGAGGGCCAATCTTTCTCTTTTATGAAAATGCAGATAATATTCACGTATGTTAGTGGTAATTAGTTAAAAGTGAAAAAATGAATTTTAAGGAGACAGATGGCAAAACAAAAGGGGAAGTAAAAATATCCCAGCTTGCTTCATCACAAACATAGCAGGTACTGTGAAACTTTCCTATCTATTATCCACAGTACGAAGTGCAATGTTCCGATTAACTCGGAAGCTTTTTCCTAACGCCACTCCGAGTGAATTTTCATATGAACAGGTTGTGGATTTGCTAACTAACTATTATGACCCAACAAGTGAATATGGTAGCTGCTAGGTATCAATTCTTTAATTGTAAAAAATGGACAGAACAAACTTATCGCAAGTGGGTAACGGATTTGCAGGGTATGATAAGGAAATGCAAATGCAGATGTGCTTGTGGTGCTTTATATTCAGATGTTATTTTGCGTGATGTGATTGTGTGCAATGTACCTGATGTCAAATGCAGAGAACATATTTTGAAACAGTCCAATCTGTCATTTCAGCAGTTAGTGCAAATACTAGATCAGTCCGGCAACAGCTTGGGCTTGCCATGTCGAGTAAACAACCCTCCACACCACATGAGCAGCTCACTAAACAGGCAGCTACACAGGCAAACAGAATTAAGTCTTGCCCTCGGTGTTATTCATGGCAAAAACGCCAAGACTGACCCTCCCGACAAGCTCAGTGTTATGCTTGTGATAGGAAAGAACATGTACAATCCGTATGTTTACAACAGAACAAATTCAGTCCATTCACAAAAATCTAGTCACAGGCCTATGGCATTAATGTTGTACATTCCAATCCTGCAACAGACATTAACCAAACTAGCAAGTGTGCAGTTTCTTCAGTGATACACCAATCAAACAAACATTTTGTTCAATTGCTTCTTTGTGGGAAAAGTGCAAAATTTCAGTTGGTCATGAGCGCCTGTGTCACATTGCTCAATCATCACACACATGAAATGTTAGGCTCCCCACACCTGTCTAAAACTAGCACACAACTGATGGCTTATGATGGACAAGACATTTCCATTCTCAGAAAATGTACTTTGCCTGCTATGTATCGCTTGCATATGCGAACAATGACTTTTACAGTCACACAATTATGAGAAATATTTGGTCTTGATTCATTTGATTTGTTTGGCTGTAACATTCAGGACAATGTGTTGTCAGTGTCTGAATTGCACGCAAACGAATTCCCGGAACTCTTTTCTGAAGGTTTAGGCAAGGCTAACAATTTTGTTGCACATATTACTCTGAAAGACAATGCTTAGCCGAAATTTTTCCAGGCCAGAACTGTTCACATTGTCTTATGAGACAAAGTCATGGCTGAACTTCAAGAATTGTAAGATAGCGGAGCTATTGCGCTCATACAAGCTAGTCAATGGGCAAATCCACTGGTTTTGTTCCCCAAACCTTCAGGTTGCATTCGTCTCTGTGTTGACTTTAAGTCCACAGTCAGCCCACAAACTGTGATTGATGCTTATCCATTGCCACGCCCAGAGGATCTCATGGACTGATTAGGCACTGGATGCTATTTTTTTAAAATTGATTTGCCTGATGTGTATCTGCAAATACCAGTCAATGAAGAATCTCAAAAAGTGTGTGTAGTAAATACTCATTTGGGCTTGTTTAAATATTTGCGTTTGCCTTTTGGTAGTGGTGTGCACCCACCATTTTCTGATGGTATTTGGAACAGCTGACTGCACAAGTGCCAAACTGTTCAAACTATTTGGACGATATTGTCATATCAGGTCGTACACCTGAATAGCATATTGCAAAATTACATGTTTTGTTTTGTGTGTTATCTGATGCAGGACTAAAGTGTAGACTGGGCAAGTGTGATTTTTTTAAACCTGAGTTGCAGTATCTTTAACATGTCATAAACAGTCAAGGTGTACATCCTCTTCAGTCACATTTGTTAGCCATACGAGATTTGACAGTTCCTCACAATGTCACAGAATTGCAATCAGTCTTAGGGTAAATGAACTATTACATTTGGTTCATACCAAATACTGCACAAATCGCACCTGCATTGCATCACTTGTGTCGAAAGAATGTCCCCTTTGACAAACCAGTTGTATTGCAAGTTGACACTTCCTCTTATGGAATTGGTGCAGTGCTTTGGCACAGAACTGGTGATGAAAACAGACCTGTTGCTTTTGCATCAAAAGTGTTGTCCAAAGCTCAGTGTAACGATTCACAAATTGAGAAAGAAGCTTTGGCTATTGTGTATGGTGTCACCAAATTCCACCATTATCTGTATGGCAGAAAATTCTACTTAGTAACCGATCACAAGCCTTTGCAGTCCTTATTTCATCCGACGCAACCATTTCCTGTACAAACTGCCCGAACACTGCAAAGATGGGTTTTGTTGTTGTGTTAATACCAGTACGAGATTGTGTACTGTCTGAAAGCTCACCATTATAACGTGGATGCACTTTCACGTCTTCCGACTGGCCCTGACACAGACTTTGACGCTCTTGCTGCATCTTGTCACGTCGATGCCCAAGATTCTGAATGCTTCAATGTCTTCAGCTGAACTATAAGAAAACTGTGCAGGCCACAGAAGCTGATCAGATTTGAACATTTTGCTAGCATACAGTCACACATCTTGGCCTCACTCATTGAGCAGCATAAAGAATTCTGTTGTCCGCTGATACTTTGCGCATCAACATAGCCTCGCTGTACAGAAAGGTGTAATTCTTGTTCAAAATGACAGTGGACAGTCACGTATGTTGATCCCTAAAGGTTTGCAAAAAGCAGTGTTTCAGTTACTTCACCAAGGACAGCGGGGGATTGTTCGTACGAAACAGTTAGTGCATAGACACCACACTTGGCAGGGTATGGACACCCAAATAGAACAGATGACATCACAGTATGACACGTATGGGGAAAATCAGTCCACTCCACCACAAAAATTCTCTGCTTGGCCTCAGTCACAGGCACCATTGCAATGTGTGCACATAGACTTTGCAGAACCTTTTTGGAACACTCGTTGGTTGGTTGTGGTTGACTCGTATAGCGAGTTTCCTTTTGCTGTGCCAATGAACTCGACAACGTCACATAGCACAATTAAGGTGTTTTCCCCTATTTTTTGCCTCAAAGGTTTACCTGAAGTGATAGTGTCAGGCAATGGAACTCAGTTCATGTCAAATGAATTTGAAACATTCTGTTAACACAATGGCATACAGCATCTAACTAGTGTACCATTCCATCCACAGCCAAACAGTGAAGCGGAATGTTTTGTCAGAACCTTAAAGCTTCACACACATCAGGGATCAAGCATTGCAACTATTTCTCGCCTTCTATCATTCGCACCCATGAAACGTACCATTGCCTGCGGAATTGCTTCAAGGCTGCCCTCCTCAGCATCCGACGCCAAAGGAAGGCCGCAAGTATCACTTCGCACCGCATGATACCCAGGATTTTTAGCATAGCAGACTTGGCGCTTGCATGTATCTTATTTCATGTCCAGATGGCTTGCAGCACCAACATCAAAATCAACTTTGCCTCTTTCATGTGCACGTTGATCTTTGTGCCTCTTTCCCCAGATTACAGATCCTGAGAACAGTGTGGCCACAGCAGCTGTCAGAGGGTGTCATCATGACACTGCGGGACGACCCCATGGAGACGGAGCTTCTGCCGCCTTTCATCCTACCGATGGAGCTGGACCTGACATTTCCACCAGAGCGAAAGCTGGATGGCGGGGTATGACTGAAAGCTTCACAACATCCCCTGCAGCCGCAGCTTCCAGTCCAGCACTGTGCCCACACTCCAACCACCCCGCCGTTGTTGCACTCCCTACACGATGGAGGAGGGGGGTGGGGGGGTGGGGGATGAATGTACCGGTGTAACAACAAGCGACGGCACAAAGATAAAGAACGATACAGTAGAGAGGGCTGTGAGACAATGTCAGCCAATAGCACTCTGACTACGACATCACCACGGCAAGAGTGGCCTCTACACGAAGAAAATAAAAGTGATACGCTGCCTAGTCTCGGCTGCACTAATGATATTAACGAGAGCAGTGACGTATGAACTTGTGTGATTAGCTTGTATGGAAATTGTATATAGTGAAGGACACAGATTAACCGTATGTCACCAGTTGCTTGCGACACTTCAGTGTAGAAGGCAAATTCAATTACTGCAATAAACTCCATTAATATGAAGGGAGAACTGATAGAGGTACTCAAAGTACCCTCCACCACACACCGTCAGGTGGCTTGCGGAGTATGGATGTAGATGTAGATGTAGATGATTTGCTTGTTTGTTGTCTAGCTATCTGAGAGAGCAGCTTCCTAGGCACCCTATATTGCATGAGTGGGCAAGATTTCACACTTTCAATAAACAAGAGAGCAAAGAAAGTGTAAATGAAGCCAACTGAACACAGCTTTAGTTTCAGATATCAAATATAAGCACTGGAAATTGTTAGTCAGTGTTTCAGTGAGGTTACACCAATTGTTGCAGTTTGTTACTTCATGTCATGAAGTAGCAATAACATTGCAATTTCTATCTACTTTTGCTTCAGTTTTTAAATTTGTGTGTATAATAACTACCACCACCAGCTTCTGATAGAAAACTTGCCATCATCACGCCTGTCTTAGAAATGCACTATTCATCAGCAGAGGGAAAAATAAGTTTTCACAGGGGAAAGAGGCTGTAGTATACGTGGTGCTGATTCTGGTGGATCTGTACGTGAAGTAGGCCTATGTAGCCCCCTGAGCAAGTTCCTGTGTAAGACACCTGTTTTACTCACAAGCACAAATCTTAAGTTTCGTGGAGGGTGCCAAGTCTCACAATTGTTATATTGAATGAAAACTGTCAGAATCACTATTTCTTTTATTAACACACAAACTATTTTGTTAATGATTACCAGTTTGATCAGCTCATCTTCAGATCTAAGTTGGGAAAAGATAAACAGATGCCACAACATTTAAAAAAATATATAATTGTAACACTACAAATAATGCAAACAAGGGTACCACAAACAACATTAAAATACAATGAACATGTTTCATAACTAGTGCTGCGAGGTTCAGTTTGTCAGTTGTGGTTAGGATGACATAAAACTAATGTAAAAATTACAAAGGATGCATTGGGGAAAAAATTTGCATTGTCAGTCACGTGATTTGTGTACAAGTCAGTGGTCGTCACTGTGAAAAAGGTGAAATAAACCCCTGCAATGACAAAGACTGTTTCCAAAAACTGTATCACCCTATTACATTTCAAGCTTTGGAGCCAATACATATTTAATGAGTATCAATGATGCACAAAGATACATATTTTTGTGTTTTGGTAAGGATGAAGTATTTGAAGAATTCAAGAAATGGAAGATTCACATGAAAAAATATACCAGTAAATACTCGAAGAGAATTTGCACTGACAATGGCCTAGAATTCTATTAGCGCAAATGGTTACAGTTCTGTGAATCAGAAGGAATTTGGTTTGAAGTAATTATGATGTATACATCACAACATAATGGTAAGCTGAATTGTTCAATAGAAAATTAATGGATATGGTAAGGTCACAGTTGCTAGGAATCAATTTGGCAAGAGTTCTATGGCTGAGCTGATGTAAGCTGTGGCATACACAAGAAATCATCAGACAAAAAGCCACTATAATTAAAAAATGCTTTACGAATTGCAGGCAGCAAGAAAGCCTGTTGTAAGACATTTATGTGTGACAGGGAGCAAAGTTTTCATTCACCTACCCAAGAAAAGACGTCACTCTAAATTATCCATGTGAATGAAAAGTGCATTTGTATTGGACACTCTCTATATGGTCTTGCATGCAGGATCTAGATGCCATAAGCAAAACAGATTGTAGAGTGAGAGGGACTATACATTCAAAGAATTTTTGAATAGCAAATGCTCAACTAAATACAGATAACAGAAAGAAGGTATTGAAGTATACAATGAAGAAGCATTCCATTTCCAAGTTCTGAAGGTGAAATATGAAGTGAAAGAGAGGACTTGAGCATTGAAGAGGAATTTTATGGTTTCTCAGATCAGGAGGAAAATTTGGACAAAATGAGTTTATTAATTGAAAGTAATCAGGAACTTGTGAGACATATTGAAACTTCATGAAAATGATGCAGGCCAAGAAGAAAAAATGGGTTTAAGCAAATTTCATCCAATGATACTTCACTCCAAAGGGGAAGCTTATACTGAGTAAGTAAAAAGTTGTGCAATGAATAGTATGAAACAAACTGCAATTGTATTAAGCACAATGGAAGTAGAATATGTGACAATAGCAACCTGCAAAAGAGAGGTGTTAAGGATGAGAAAGCTACTGAAGGGTTCTGATCTGAATGAAATGATTCGTGAGTCAACACTTGCATGGTGTGATAACCAAGCAGCTATTATACACTCCAAGAAATACATACAGAATGATTCTTATTAATGTTTAAAGAGCTCTGTAGTGACGTTGATGACACTATGACAAATAATTTAATATGACACATGTTGGGAAACATACCAAAAGTGGATGAGAAATGTTGAAATTGTTGATGTAACATCCAAAATGCTGAGGATATTTTTGAGTGTGTGCATGGAGGGATGACTGAGCAATGCAATACTTGCATTCAAACAAACGGTGCAAATTTCAAACACCTTTTGTAAATGTGATCTATTGTAAATGTAGAAGTTATAAAATTATTGTTCTCACTGTAACCAAGCAAAAGCTTTTTATTTTGGGTTTCTTTCCTTTTCCATCTCCTTTTTTGTTTACAGACATCACTAGTAAAAAAGCATAGGTCATTTACTGGTAATGATGCAATTTGGAAGCTCATACTCATTTACTTGTGACACAATACTGCAGGTTTTTGTTGTACTGCACATTGCAATAAACCAAAAGAGAGAGAAAGACATGTAAATAAATTAATACCTCAATGTAAACACTTAGCTATCTCAGGGAATGAAAAAATACTGCCAACTATACGCAAGACTTAAACACTGAACTCCATGCACTACAGTTGCACATGCAGGTATGGAGCCACAGTGATGCGAATACTTGGGTTGGGATGATCAGGTGCAACAGATTGATAGGCTCAACCACATCTGGTGAAGTCACAACTGCAACATATGTCATTCACTTTTGGGATACTTCCTGACATTTGTGATCCCATATGTGTTGTACTAATTTGCTTCTCTCAGCTTCAGCTATGTCACTTCAGAGTTTTTTAAACATTAATAAGAATCGCCTAGTAGATAAATTATGAACAAAACATATTGCCATAATGCACTATTTCATTAGGGAGAAAGTAGTGGGTGGAATGATTCACATTCGATACAGTTCAATAGATAAAATTCAAGCAGACTTGTTAACAAGCCACTGAATCACAAAATCCATCAATATCATTATAAGAAAATGTTGTGTAAGGTAAGAAAATGTTACATAAGGAAAATAATTTGAAATGATATACACTATGTGATCAAAAGTATCCGGACACCTAACTGAAAATGACTTACAAGTTCGTGGCGCCCTCCATTGGTAAAGCTGGCATTCAATATGGTGTTGGCCCACCCTTAGCCTTGATGACAGCTTCCACTCTCACAGGCATACATTCAATCTGGTGCTGGAAGGTTTCTTGGGGATGGCAGCCCATTCTTCATGGGTTGCTGCACTGAGAAGAGGTATCAGTGTCGGTCAGTGAGGCCTGGCATGAAGTCGGCGTTCAAAACATTCCAAAGGTGTTCTGTAGGATTCAGGTCAGGACTCTGTGCAGGCCAGTCCATTACAGAGATGTTATTGTTGTGTAACCTCTTCACAACAGGCTGTGCATTATGAACAGGTGCTCGATCATGTTGAAAGATGCAATCGCCATCCCCGAAATGCTCTTCAACAGTGGGAAGCAAGAAGGTGCCATACTTAAAACATCAATGTAGGCCTGTGCTGTGATAGTGCCATGCAAAATAACAAGGGGTGCAACCCCCCTCTGTGAGAAACACGACCACACCATTGCATCCGAATTTTTCTGTTGGCACTACACACGTTGGCAGATGACATTCACTGGGCATCTGCCATACCGACACCCTGCCATCAGATCGCCACATTGTGTACCATGATTCTTCACTTCACACAATGATTTTCCACTGTTCAATCATCCAATGTTTACACCCCTAACACCAAGCGAGGCGTCGTTTGGCATTTACCAGTGTGATTGTGGCTTATGAGCAGCCATTCGACCATGAATTCCAAGTTTTATCACCTCCCACCTAACTGTTATAGTTCTTGCAGTGGATTCTAATGCAGTTTGGAATTCCTGTGTGATAGGCTGGATAGATGTCTGCCTGTTACACATTATGACCCTCTTCAAATGTCGGCGGTCTCTGTCAGTCAACAGACAAGGTTGGCCAGTACGCTTTTGCGCTGTACATGTCCTTTCATGTTTCCACTTCACTGTCACATTGGAAACAGTGGACCTAGAGATGTTTAGGAGTGTAGAAATCCCACATACAGACGTATGACACAAGTGACACCCAATCACCTGACCACATTCGAAGCCCGTGAGTTCCCCGAAGTGCCCCATTCTGCTCTCTCACGATGTCTAATGACTACTGAGGTCACTGATATGGAGTACCTGGCAGTAGGTGACAGCACAATGTATCTAATATGAAACATGTATGTTTTTGGGAGTGTCCAGATACTTTTGATCACATAGTGTATACAACTAGAGTTTACCTCAGATATGATTTCAAAGTGGGGACATGTTAAGTAAACAACAGTTCTCTTTATTTGTTACATTTTTGTGACTGGATTATCTTTGATATTGCTGTTGTTCAAAAAGGCAATGAAGAGACGAGAAGCCTTTGTTCTCTTAAAAATAAGTTTAATTTCTTTGCTTTGATGGACATTTGCAGTACGACTGTTTATTCTACTCCAACATTAGTTTTGTGTCGTTCTTACTATCACTGATAAACCACACCTTGCAGCACCAGGTATGAGTAAATTCCTGATGTTTTAATATAATCTGTACAACAACTGATGGTATCATTTATAGTGTTACACTTATGTAATTTTTTATATTGTCACCTCTTTTTCCTTTGTGCTAACTTAGCCCTGCAGAAGGACTGATAGATATAAACAGAACTGGAGATCCGATCAGTGATTTTCATTCATTACAAGTATAAAGTATGTACTTGCATATAGAGCCATCTAAATGAAAGGCAGATGGAACACTGTCAAAAAATTGATGCTGCTCTGCCTTATATTCCAGCTGAATCCATTTGTGTGTGACGAAGCAAGCTGGGATATTTTTACTTCTCCTCTTATTTTGCCCTCTGCCTCCTTAAATTCGTTTTTTCACTTCTGACTAATTACCATTAACATATGTGAGTATAATCTGTATTTTCATAAAAGAGAAAGGTTGGCTCTCAGTTTTAAAGATCATAACACCAGATCTAATTTTGTGCCTCTTTATGTATGTAATTGATTTTCTAATTTATTTTGAATATTCCTAGTTAGTATCTTTTATTACAGGGTGAAATCAGTAATTGATCTGTAAGTTAAGTTCTACTGTTGATGTATAAACAAATAAAAGTTCTGTACTAATTATAAATATTTGAAGGAACAACTAATAATATTTTAAAAGGATTTTATTTGGCTCTATTCGAAAACATGTTAGTAAAACTAGCCCTTCATTAATTCCAAAATAATTAAAAGTTTTGTCAAAGGTATTGTTTACGTAACTTTATATGTTAATTTCATGATTTAAACAAATAATTTGGACTAACCCTTGTAGTAGAAGCAACTGTTAAAAAGAACAATTTTTTGATGTATTCAGTTAATTGAATGAGTTAAGTTTTAATTGTGATTTCTGTAAATTAAACATCAAACAATGTGTAGTTTCAGCACCTATTATTGTGATGATGTATAAGGGCTCGATTTTTAATCCTGAGACAGTCAGTCCATGGCGGTGTTTCAGATGATTGGTTAGATCAACAACAATGCATCTGTGAAATAAGAGTTACACAATTA
The DNA here is from genome assembly GCF_021461395.2 of Schistocerca americana. Taxonomy (NCBI): domain Eukaryota; kingdom Metazoa; phylum Arthropoda; class Insecta; order Orthoptera; family Acrididae; genus Schistocerca; species Schistocerca americana. The sequence continues at coordinate 258,108,113 of NC_060120.1, forward strand.
GGTCGTGCGTAAAAACAATGACAGTGACTGTTTCCGTACATACTTTTCTATTCTTCAAGACTTGTGAACTTAGTGGTTAGGTTTCTAACTGCTCATAGTAAACTATTGTAGGAGTATGTGGATGTTTGCCAGCAAACTATTAATGAGGCTTATTGAAAGTTAAACGATAGTGCACTGGCCATATTAAATGTGTATATGGGGGGGGGGCTGTGAAAAGTGAAAGTAAATAATGGTGAAACGCAAATGTGCATCTGTCAGCTACATCATTCAAAGTAGTCACTGTTTACTTCCAAACCCCAAACCCCATTTTTCAGCCAGTGTAGCAACACAGTTTGTTGACACCAAGGACAATCAATGAAGAATTAAAGTGGGGGAGCACCATCATATATGGTGCCCTGACATGAGGACTATTCTGTGTGGGCACAATAAACTAGAACTCATGAAATTTGACATTGAAGTGTGAACTCGAGTGGTTTACAGTTCAGTTTCATAACGAGGAAAGTGCAGCAGCCAATCAGTGAGCAGGTTCTATGGAAGCAGCCACTGAGTACAGGAGCAGCCAATCAGCATGCAGGTGGACACAGCTGACTGGAGATAAACAAGATGCCTTGCTTAGAAAATTACAACTTTCTGCAGCCGTGCAGAACCAGATGACAACAGCAAGAACCACAGCAGAGCAGCAGCAGATGAGTGATTGAAAACAAGGTAATTCATAACAAAAGCTATTTTGTATTAAGTGATAAATAACGAGTGGCCTTAGTGAACAAGACAGTGTGACTGAGGACAAAGCTGTAAAGAAATTAAAAAAGAGATTAAGACAGTCAACTCTAATTTTTTAGAATTAAATAAGAAGGTTGAAGCAGTAGCTAAAGATTGTGATGAAAAGATAAAGACAGTAGTACATCACGCTAATGAGAAATTAACATTGATGGGTGGTAAATGTGTAGAAGAGGGGCAGAAGCTTTGTGATACTATAGTAAGAGCTGGAGGCTTCTGAAAACAGTGTAAAGATGAAGTCAAAGAAGCCAGGAAATTTTGTGATGAAAATAGAGTTAAACTTGAGAACCAAATTGATCAGATTAAAAATAATTGAGAAACTGGGATAGAAACCAAGTGTGCAGTAGTGGTAGAGGAAAAAGTGGTAAAAGTAAATGGGTCTGCTTCTGAGAGCAGTTGTAATGATGATAGCAATGGCGAATCCAGTAGTGATGAGGATGAGGTATTTGAATTTATAACTGATGATGATGGAAATGTGTTAAGTAAAGAAAGAACAGAGGAGGATAATATTAAGCCTAGTGAAGAGTTTGAGCTTGAGAGTGGTAATGAGGAAGAGAACCATTCTGTCAGTCATTTGACTGTGTCTCAAAACCAATTTGGTAAGCAGGATGATAGTTTTTCTATGGAAAAGGTTAATGAGGATTTTTTGTATGTAGAAGATCACACGTTAAGTACAAAGGAAGTGTGTCAACCTGTAATAACAGCAAGTGTACAATGTATATGTGTTACGGGGACACGCCCCTGAACAGGCTGCATTTTTAGCATTATCTTCACCCTCATAGTGCAACTGATCTATAATTGAGATAGAGCTCAAAATTCTTACACACAATTAGGGTCAATAGTCAACACATTTCGCAAAAAATCATTGAGATATTTATTATATTTTGATACTGACAACAATATTTATAATAGCATAAAAAATGGAACACTATTTCACTGCAGTACCATTTTCTTTGGAACCACTGACTGCACAGCTTGGAAAAAAAAGTCAGAGTACAGACAACATTCACATAAGTGTTTTATGCCCCCAATTTCCTTCCCTGATGCTGATCTGTGAAAAATACAAGTAATTTATTTTACTACAGCAAAATATTTAAAAATGTAGTTCAAATATCACCGAAATCATCATGATGTTATAAATTTTTCAGGAAATAGTTGCCAAGGTAGGTAGAGGAGGTCATTCTAAATATCTGAACCAATCTTTGTGAGTTTAACTTCAGTCATTTATGAGAAAAGTGTACCTGAATGATGAAAATTCAAGTTTTCTGTAAATCACAAAAGATTTTCAAATTTATTAACTTACCACTATGATTGTTTAGAACATTCCAGCTGCATACTCCAGTTGTCCCTATGTTTCCTTACCCTCCATACTCTCTCTCTCCCTTCATTCTTTTCTTTATCCTTGACTCCTTGGCAGGCAGCTTCTGCAGCTGTCTCTGCTGCAGTTACCTGCCATTTATCAGTAGCAGTTAGAATTGAAGCCATATTCCTTCCCGTCTGGATGTTCAATTTCTTCATAACATTGATCCTTGAAATTACACCATCTTTGAATGTTATTATTGCATCCATTACACCAATCTTCAGCTTTGGGTATTCTCTCCCATATACGGCTGTTGAAGCTTTCATTTGCATTCTGAGAGAGACCATGCATAAATTTCCTTAGTAGATTTTTATTTGGTAGATCCCTATATATTGGCCTAATTGCCTCTATTTCAGCAAGTGGTAAGGAATGCTTGTGGGTATGTTGTATGCCTGTAGCATTGCTCAACAAGTACTTGCACCATGAATCTTCCCCTTTTGGACACAAACCGTGCTGTGGGGTTTCATCTGTTGACACACTATGAAACCATGTTGTCCAAACAGCTCGTCTCATGTTCTCCAAATCTCCTACATTTCTGCTTATTACTAGTCCGTAATATTGAGTCAAAGAATCAATTTCACTTTTTGTAAGATGATCTGGACCACCTATGTGTTTTCCATCTGACAGTTTTTTTTCCACTAAAGTCTTTACATAATTTTCTCAGCCAAGCTCCCATTCTTTTTTTGTACATGCCCAACACATTCAAGCTTTTCTATCAGTGTGTCCCCATATGGTCTGTCATTAACAACAGTAATGTGTCCTTTAGCCTCCATCCCCAAGGTAGCCTACATACCTCACACCACGACTGACCTCTGATCTTCTAAAAATGTTTAGAACTCTTTTTGTTTCCATTTTTCCTTGGACCATTAAGTTCTTTACACAAACATGGGTGCCAATAAATTTGCTTGAACAACCCTGACAGTGCTTTGTTAGACATTCATAACCTAGTATCTTTCCAGTTTCAATAAATGTGGCAGTTATAACCCATTCAGAGAATTATGACCTCTCTTCTGCCAAGACCCATCAAATTCAGCTACAATGTCTATATTCTCAGAAAAGGTTACTGCTTCTTCTGCTGCTCTTTTATTGAATGTTCACTTACACTACATAAAGCGTTATGTATTAATTTATTGTATTTGTTAAACCTCAGTGGAGGCAAATCCATCACTGCACAAAAAATCTGGGCAGCTCTCCTTCCCCCTTCCAATACATCGTATTGCATAAGCAAGCTGAATATTTACACTGTAATGTCAACTATCAGTTACTGGTGATGTCATAGTATCATTGTGTTTGTACACAAGTTACAGGCAATCACTACCCAACTTGAAAGACCCTTCCTTGCTGAAATGTCCTCAGAAACGTCAATACTATCTTCGCAATTGCAGTACTTAGATTTCACAGCACTCTTCAAAAGTCTTGATAGCATATTTAGGTTCACAATAACATTTCCGTTGTTATTGCTGCTCCCAATACTACTAGGCTTGTTCTTATTACATTCAGAAAGTGAAAGTTTACGTCTAGAAGCACTGCCTGTAGATACAGTTTCCGCAAGCGCCTTTTGAAGCATTACTCGGTTGTGTTTGGAACTGGTTTCCACAAAACTTTCATTTGGGGCTAAATTTCTTTACTCTTGGCATATGTAGCACAGAAAACACACACACACACACACACACACACACACACACACACACACAATGACTACAAAACCCCACGCATACGAAATTCCAAAATCATATATTCTCAGATCTTTATTTACTTTTGAACCATAGCGTTCTAGACATGCCTGTACTTTGGTTCTGGAAGTCAGTGCTTTCTAGAATACACCAGTGTTTACGATCCGTAACTAACAACAGAAATACTGGAAGAACAAAATAATGCATCACATATTCTGACGCACTTCAAACTGACAGATCGGCATGGCCCCTGTGCAACATTCTACATCTACATCTACATCTACATCCATACTCCGCAAGCCACTTGACGGTGTGTAGCGGAGGGTACCTTCTATTCCAGTCTAATGTTGTTTGTGGAAAAAAAGATTGTCGGTATGCCTCTGTGTGAGCTCTAATCTCTCTGATTTTATCCTCATAGTCTCTTTGTGAGATATACATAGGAGGGAGCAATATACTGATTGACTCCTTGGTGAAGGTATGTTCTCGAAACTTCAACAAAAGCCCGTACGGAGCTACTGAGCGTCTCTCTTGCATGAGTCTTCCACTGAAGTTTATCTATCATCTTTTAGAATGAACAGAAAATGATAATGCACATAAACTATACATTTTTGAAATCAGCATAAAAGGCTCTTTTCTATAGACAAAGAATTTTTTTTCAAATTTTTGGTCATTTTCACGAGCATGTCCCCTTAAGTGATTACTAGACAGTGGTAGAGATTTGAATGGCATTTCACAGGCAAATTTTGAATCTATTAAGAACACAGAGGGTACAGTAGTGATGAATGTGTCTGGAATAAAAATTATTGGTGCTACAAGTAAGCTATCACTGAGTGTGACACGAGAGGTAGTATTAACTGTGGAATTGGCAGGACAAGCTGTTGGAGTGCAATTTCTTGGTAATTCAAAATCTCAGCAGTGATATAATATTTGGGACTAATTTCTTGTGCAATTAGCAAGTAGGGGGGGGGGGGGGGTCAACATTCTGTGTTGGATTCATTATGTGGCGATAATGCTTATCCCCAGTTGTCTGTCTCATTTTTAATGTTTCCTGAGGCACTCAAACTCTTCACCTATCCTATCAATAGTTTATAAGTGAATCAGAACTATTCTATCTTCGACTTTCATGTAACTTTGTATGGTTAAAGAAATTCTGTCAAACAAAGAGGTAAGGTAAACTGAAAATGAAATGATGAAATGTGTCAGCATATGTGGAGGATAATTAACATCTGAAGTAATCAGCTCATTGGTGCAGCAGCAGAAACAATATGAAGTAAAAAACATCTTAAATATGAGATCTTAATATTAATTGTGGTATAATAGAAGTGTTTGTGTTCAGTGCAATCTGTATATGGAGATAACTACCTACCTATAGAAGTGTGCCATGGTTCAGCCTTTTCTAACATGAAGGAATTACAGCTTTAAACATAGTTGTCTGGAGTAATGTGTGTGGAAAGAGTAAGTAAGATTTATATGTATATTGCCCTTCAGGCAATTTGACGGAATACAGCGAAAGAATAGTTTTTCTGAGTGATAATTTTATCTGATTGGTAATGAGAGTTAAGTTTGCCTGAGTATAAGGATCTGTTACAGTGGAGTGTTTTTCAGTAAAGTCAGTTTTGCATTAGATAGGCAGAGCAGGTGTTTATTTATTAGATAATGAAACAATGAATAATGTTAGGGTCTTAGTGGATAGGGAGCCTGTCTCGGGGATATTTTTTGAGAATGCACTCCAATAGTTAATGAGGTAAGAAAGGTAAGTAAAGTAATGTGCTGACAGACATGATTAATGCAAAAGATAACTGTGTACGAACAAATGTGGTGTAACTGTATTGAGGGTCTAAATTGTGAACTAGGCAACCTTGAGTACTGTGTATATTGTGCAATCCATGACAATGCAGCTGGAAAATTTTAGTGAGGTACAAGTCATATAATGCTGCATCATTTGATCTATTGGTTACCTGAAAACTTCTATTTGTGTTCTGAGGAATTATGAGCTTAAGGTGGTAATACTGGAACAAAGAACAATAATTTTGCTGATTAACTGATAACTGTGGTGTTAAACTGATGTGAATATTCTGACAGATCAACTATTTGGTAGCATTTTGTGAGGATTTAATTTTCTGGTGGAATGAGAGTAGTGCTAAAGAGCTGAGTAGAGAAGTGGGTCAGTGGTTTGGTAGAACTTCCATCCCCTTAATTTTGAGTTGAATAGTAATAAAGCTAGGTTATGGTGACTCTATTCTTTTTTTCATAACATAATGATTAGTAAAGTTATGCTACTGCACACCTTGAGTTTTTGGTGTTTTTCGAATGGGAAAGAAACAAAAATCTTCTAAGTTTAACCAGTTTCAGATAGTTATGACTTAGAGTGATGTTTTGTAGTGTAACGTGGTGCTCTTGATTTTAAAATTTTTTCTAGTCACCACCTTTTATACTATAGTCAATTGTAGTACTAATTATTGTAATGTTATGAGAGGTATGTGAGGTAATGACTATCATTAGCCGTCAGTGTTAAACAATTTTTTTCTTAGACTTAAGGTAGAAGTAAAAGTAAGTGTACTGAAGTAGGATATTTTTTCTAATTTTTTCATGTACTGTGGTGGAGGAGAATCACCTCCAAGAGAACTGATAGCAGTGCATTTCCTTACTAACTGCCACTTGGACCTGTCGAAGCCGTGGACAACTTGGTGAGAAAATGTGAAAAAACTCATTAATCAAGTGTGAAACTGCTTGTGAAAAATACTAAACATTGGAAAATGGAATTTTCTAACAAGTGAACTGCAATGTGCAATTGTACAATGCACGAGGATTTATTATTTGAAGCAAGACAGGATTTGTATCAAATGATATGCATCTTTAAATGTTATCTTCACTTTTCCAAAAAGGACATCACTTATGATGAAGATGCCTAATTTCTTGTTAAAAGTATAACTTGTGGATATTTTGCGTAATTTTGCATACATTGTATGTAAACATTTTCTATGGGGATTTTCATGTGGCCAGTTAGTATAAGTATAAATTTGAAAAACATATGTACTGTAGTTTTTGATAAGATTTTTTGTTTAATGTTTTGTGTGTCTGTAGATTTTGAACCCAATTTCTGCGGTCACTTGTGGTCATTGAATTGCACAGTTACCTCTTTGCAATATCTATCTGGTCAGTCCAATGAGGGGGCGATGTGATGAAGCAAGCTGCGATATTTTTACTTCCCCTCTTGTTTTGCCATCTGCCTCCTTAAATTCGTTTTTTCACTTCTGACTACTTACTATTAAAATATTTGAGTATAATCTGCATTTTCATAAAAGAGAAAGGTTGGCCCTCAGTTTTAAAGAACATAACACCAGATCTAATTCTGTGCATAGTTTTATGTATGTAATTGATTTTCTAATTTATTTTGAATATTCAGAGTTAGTATCTTTGATTACACGGTGAAATCACTAATTGTTTTGAAACTTAAAATCTATTGTTGACTTGTAAACAAATATAAATTCTGTACTAATGATAAACATTTGGAGGAACAACTAATAGTATTTTTAAAGTATTTATTTGTTTCTTTTCGAAAACATGTAAGCATAGCCAGCCCTTAATTAATTCTGAAGTAATTTCCAGTTTCGTCAAAAGTATTGCTTGTGTAACTATATGTGTTAATTTCATCATTTAAACAAATAATTCGGCTTAAATCTTGTAGTAGAAGGAACTGTTAAAAAGATCGAATTTTTCAATGTATTTAGTTAATTTAATGAGTTAAGTTTTAATTGTAATTTCTGAAAATTTAACTTCGATCAATGTGTAGTTTCAGCACCTATTATTGTGAGCACATATAAGGGCCCAATTTTTTGGTCCCGAGACAAGTCAGTCCATGGCCGAGTTTCAGACAAGGAACCTGTGTTGGTTAGATTAACAACAATGCATCTGTGAAATAAGGATTACACAATTAGGCCATGTGTAAAAACAATGACAGTGACTGTTTTCTTACGTACCTTTCTATTCTTCAAAATTTGGGAACTTTGTGGTTAGGTTTTTTACTGCTCGTTTATGTTCAACAGTAAACCATTGTAGCAGTATGTGGATGTTTGCCTGCAAACTATTAATGACGCTTATCGAAAGTTAAACAATAGTGCCAATAGTGCACTGACCATATAACTGTATTACTGGGGGGTGGGGGGGTTGTGAACAGTGAAAGTAAATAACTGTGAAACGCAAATGTGCACCTGTTGGCTACATCATTTAAAGTAGTTGGTGTTGATTTTCTACCCCCTCCCTATAGCATCACAGTACGTTGACACTGAGGAGAACCAATGAAGAATTAAAGTGGGCGAGCACCATCACATGTGTTGTAAGAATTTCAGTGCAAGACACTTTAAGTGTGCTTTCACACAAGAGATAAAAACAAATGTAGCGAGAATGTATGGCTAATGGTGCCATAACGTCGCCTGGATAGGGGGAAGATACACACAGAGCAAGAGGTTAACTGAATAGTTAACCTCTTGCTTTTAGTATATTTTCCCCTCCATATTTGTAGGAAAACAAGGTTCTGTAAATTATGATGAAATGAAATGTGTGTATAGTTTTACTGACCAAGAGACCATATCTAGTATGTTCAGCAGCTGAGTGCAAGTCTTTCTATTTGACATCACTTTGGCGACTTGGATCATGATGATGATGTAATGCTGATGAGAACAACACACATACTCAGCCCTAAGCAGAGAAAATCCCTGTTACGGCAGAGAATCAAACCCAGGGCCCAGGGATGGAGAGTCAGCAATGCTATGAACAACACCACAAGCTGCTTACTACAAATTACAATATACTTTGGAAATAAGATAACATTTTTAAAAAAAAATATACTTTTGTGACTCCAATAAACACTTTAAAATTTAGGAGGAATGGAGATTAAGAGTTTAATGACCTTTCAACAACAAGATCATTAGAGACATCAGAAGTTCAGTTCATGGAGGACAGAACTAAATCGGCTGTACCCTTTCAAAGGAATGATTCCATCACTTACCTGGAGCAATTTAGGGAAATCACAAAAAAACTGGATGGGGATTTGAACCAATGTCATCTCGAACACAAGTGTAGTGCACGCGCCACATTGACATATCATTCAGTTTTAAAATTCAGTAATTACACATGAAACTCAGGTGGGATAATGTAACAAAACAGCAAACCCCTCATTTTTAGCAGACAATAAGTCACATCTGTGGATCGTTTGACATAGTGTCTACCCTGTTGCATACCAGGACAAGGAACTCTGAGACGTTTCTCTTGCCCTAAGCAGATGTTGACGAGGTACACATCTGAAATGAAACTGTCGCAGAACGGAAATGATACGATTCCGGACATGGGTTCCTATTCAAAATGTTCTGTACTCACTACCCTCTACATGTCCTAGAAGTTTGTAACGGGACTTTCTAACCACCCTGTACATCACCTTAATGCTTAACATACTGTAAAATTATGTTCAATATTAATTTCAGTGTTCTAGAAACTTTAGTTTCATTGTCTGCAAGACGATGTGTGTAAAACATCTACCTACATCAAAAGCCACAGTCTTATGCAACTCAGGAAGTTAAATAAAATTAATGTTAGAAAAGGTAAATAAGAGACTCAACTTACTGTATCTATTAAAGGATTACAAACACGTAATTAATGTTTGATATGATCATGGACAATATATAGTCAAAATGAAAAATTAGTTGCAGCACTGTCATTCTGTATATTCAAAACCCACTTTAAATTAGCAGTAAAAAAAGGCGCACCATTTAGACAAAATTACTATGCAAGACGTACACACCTAGAATTAACAGTTACTTCTGCTTCAACACTTCAAATCAACAGGCCAAAAATCTTGCAATTAAGTGACATGAAACTCAAGTGAAGTGTGATTGTCTGTTACCCAGCCTGCCATATCAGCTTCTCACTTCACCCTGGCAGCCTCAGTCAGTTTGTTAGTTAGTTACACATTCCATGGATCATTCTGCACAATAGATCACAATGCTCTGGAATGAGTTATTTTACATTCATACTGAAAATTAATTTGTACATATAGTTCTATTCTGAACATTTCTAAGCCCCCACCCAGCCACCCCACATACACACACAAAGAGAAAAAGATATACAGATGGATGTTACTAATTCCTACCCACCGCTTTTCACATGTTACAGTAATAGAAATTCTTCTATGGAGCACAGGGAGTTGTCAAGGAGAAATTGTCTGTTTGTTTTCAAATTTTACTTTGCTGCCTGTTAGACATTTTACACCACTGGGTAAGTGATCAAACATTTTTATTACAACAGTGTGCCTTTTTGTGCTAAATACAACATTAATAAAGACTAATGAATGTCATTTGTCATTTTTCTTTCTGGTATTGAATTATTTACATACTTGTTCCTTTTTAACTGTAGTGGTTTATTTACAACATGCTGCATGAGGGAATAAATATATTCTGAACCAGTAGTCAGAAGGCTCAACTCCTTAGACATATGTGTACAAGATGATCATCGGTGAGCACCACTTATTATTCTTACAGCACTTTTTCTGCAATGAAGACTTTCTTTCTTAAAGACGAGTTACCCAAGAATGTTATTCCATATGACATTACTGAATGAAAAAAATGCAAAATGTGTCCACTTACTAATTTTCAATGATTCTAAGTGTAAATGTGACTGAACTAAGTTTTTTTAGGCGTTCCAAAACGTGCTTTTTCCAATTTAAATTCTCATCAATATGGACACCTAAGAATTTTGAACTTTCCACCTTATTTATTGTTCCCTCGCCATTTGTTACACTTTTCATTGGTGTAATGCTTCTAGATGTCCAGAACTGAATATGTTGTGTCTTTTAAAATTGAGGGTGAGACCATCTGAAGAAAACAAGTCATGGTACTTTTAAGAATTTTGTTTGCCAATTCTTCTGTTTCTGTATATACGCTTGGATTGATTACAATACTAGTGTCATCTGTAGAAAGAACTAACTCTGCCATGTTGTATATTAGACAGAAGATCATTTACTTATATAAGGAACAACAGTGGGTCAAAGACTGAGCTTTGGGGAACCCTATATGTGATACCTCCCCAGTAAGAATTAAGTTTCCGGATCACATTGGTTGAATTGCTGCATTCAGCCTTCTGTGTTCTTTTGGTTAGGTTATCCACTGGTTGATTATCCACTGGTTGGCTATAAAATGATAATTGGATTATTCTATCACCCATCACACTCGTCTTCTGATGTAACTGAAAACTTAAGAGACAAATCTCAGTTCACTTGTACGTAAGCTCCCCAATCATACTGTAATCATTGGTGAAGACTTTAATCATCCAACACTTAACTGGTAAAATTGCAATTTTGTTACTGATGGGTCTGATGAGACATACTGTGAAACAGTACTAAATGCCTTCTCTAAAAACTACCTAGAACAGGTAGTTATGAAGCCCACTCATGGAAATGGCAACAAACAGACTTGATCTCTTTGAGGTATGGGTATTGTTTTGCTTTAGGGCGCAAAAAACAACAGGGGTCATAAGCACCCATGTCAAAACTATAGAACACGAAGACAGAGAGGAGTTAAAAAACGAATATATGTCAGTCTCAATTGACATCATAGAAGACAGCTAAAAACATGCACGTGGAAAAAAGGCGAAAAAAGACAACATACAGAAATGGAGGTCCAAAACTAAAAATTAGATGGCTTTCACCATACTGCTTTGGCAGATAAAAAGTAAAATGTGGTTAACAGTCTGCGTGTCATTTGCTAAAATGGTCGATAACTCAGAAAGCAAACCCAAGGAGGAAAGTAAACGGTTAAAAAATGGGCATTCCATCAGGAAGTGGCGGACAGTTAAAACTTGGGCACAATGTGTACAAAGTGGGGTAGCACCACTTATCAAATGACGGTGGCTAAAAAGGCAGTGCCCAATACGCAGCCTAGTTAAAATGAATTCTTCTCAGTGGGAGGGCCGAGAGGAGGTCGTCCACACCACTGGGAGAGGCTTAATAAGCCAGAGCTTATTCCCGTGACAGGAGGACCATTGATGATGCCAAAGGAACACCACCTCCTGACAGACGGCAACACAGAGATCATTGGAGGAACTACAGGAACTCGTGGGCTGAGGTATGAAGACTGCAGCCTTGGCAGCAGTGTCAGCAGCCTTGTTTCCTGGCAGACTGACATGACCAGGAACCTACAGAAACATCACACAGGCTCCACCACGAGTGAGCAAGTGACAGTTTCCCTTGACCCGCTGCACTAAGGGATGGGTAGAGTACAGAGCACGTAGACTTCGAAGGTGCTGATTGAGTCTGAGCAGAGGGTACAATTGAAAAGGCTGTGTCGCCGGATGTACTCAGTGGCCTGATACAGGGTGAAGAGCTCGGCTGTAAATACTGAACAGTGTGCCAGAAGCCGATATTGAAAGACACGGGTGCCAATGACGAAGGCACACTTGACCCCACGCTCAGTCTGAGAGCCATCGGTGTATACAAAGGTACTATCGCGAAGTTCCATGCAAAGGTCATGAAAATGAATGTGATAGAGCGAGGCAGGAGTGGTGTCCTTAAGAAGCGAATGAATGCAAAAGTTAACATGCGCTGCTTCACAAACCTAAGGCAGTGAAGGGTTCACACCCATCAGGAAAGTTGCAGGTAGTGCAAAGTTAAGTTGCCGTAGCAAGTGCCAAAAAGCGGACTCCACGAGGTAACAGAGAAGAGGGACGTGCCCCATACTGGTGATCAAAGGAATCATTGAAGAATGAGACATAGGATGGCATGGCAGACAAACGGCATGCATACATGCTGAGGAGAAAGTCACGGCGGTAGGACAGCAGTAGTTCAGCAGCTTCAGCATACAGACTCTCAACTGGGCTAGTGTAAAAGGCGCCTATGGCCAAACAGATGCCACGCTGATGGATAGTGTTGAGACAGCATAAGAAGGATAGATATGCAAATAAATAAACAAAGCACCCATAATCAAGTTTCGAAAGGACAAGGGACTGGTACAAACAGAAGATGGAGGTTTGATCGGCACCCCAGGAAGTATCATTGAGGACACATAGGACATTAAGGAACCATGTACAGTGGGCTGCCAGGTAAGACGCAGGGGAGGACCATGAGAGTTTCATATCGAGCATTAGCCACAGGAATTTCGTAGTTTCAACGAACGGAAGGGCAACAGGGCCAAGATGTAAAGATGGTGGGAGAAACCAATTGCGTCGCCAGAAATTCATACAGGTGGTTTTGTCAGTGGAAAAGCAAAAGCCACTGTCTATGCTCCAGGAGTAAAGACGATCAAGACGTCGCCGAAGACACTGCTCAGTGAGACAGGTCCATGTAGAACTACAATAGATGGCAAAATCGTCAACAAAAAGCCAGCCAGAGATGCACAGCAGGAGACAGGCCATTATATTGTTAATGGCGATAGCAAACAGGATGATGCTCAGGACAGAACCCTGAGGTACACTGTTTTCCTGGATAAAGGTGTCTGACAAGGCAAAACCCACACACACCTTGAAAACTCGGTCTTTTAAAAATGCCTGAAGGAAACAGGGCATGCAGCCACGGAAGCCCCAAATGTAAAGAGTTCAGAGGATATCAGTTCTCCAGCACATTTTGTAGGCCTTCTCCAAATTGAAAAACACGGCCAGTCTGGGATTTCCACAGAAAACCATTCATGACATGGGTGGACGAAGTCATGAGATGGTCAACTGCAGAATGCTGCACTCTAAATCCACACTGTGCATTCGTCAGTAAACTAAGAAACTCGAGCCACCATACTAGCTGGGCATGACTCATATGTTCCATCACCTTGCAAATGCAGCTGGTAAGAGAGATGGGGTGTGGCAGCTAGAAGGAAGGTTTTTGTCCTTACCGGGCATAGGTATGGGTATATGGTGGCTTCACTCCAGCGTCCAGGAAATGTGCCCTCTGCCCAGATGCAATTGTATGTGTTAAGCAGAAAGTGCTTGCCCGCAAGAGAAAGGGGTTGCAACATCTGAATGTGGATGGAGTCTGGCCCTGGGGCGGAGGATTGAGATGAACTGAGAACACAAGTAGCTCCCTCCACTTGAGATGAGAGTTTGATGGCTTGTTGCACTGGGTGATTTCACAACCTCGGAGCCGAATTGGGGGTGACCTGCATGGTCATGTCCTTCATGGAGCGAGAGATAAAAAGAACAGAACTACAGGTGCCAGACGGGAGAACGCAGGGTTTCCAGCTAGCCAGTAACTTGTGAGCGACTGGGTAAGGCACTTTTTCCTTTACCCACATCTCTTGGACAACCCGCTCATCAAGATACATGGGACAATCCTGAGAGGAGGTGGCATGGCCACCACTGCAGTTGATACAGCAGGAAGAAGGACGTGGACAATCGCCCTCATGCGCATCCCTACCACAGGTTACACTTTTGGTTGGGGCTCAACACGACATTCTGGTGTGGTTGAAACGGTGACACTGGTAGCAGCGCATTGGATACAGAATGTACGGCCAGACTGTGATAATTTCATAGACTGCTTTTAATCTTGGACAGAAGCACCACTCTATCGAAGGTGAGTAAAAGAGTGCGGGTGGGCACCAAGGAGGAATCTATCTTTTCCATTAAATGATGGACTGCAATGACACCCTGATCAGTGAGGTAAGACTGGATTTAGGCCTCAGTTAGACCATCAAGCAGCCTGGTGTAAATTACACCACGGGAAGAATTTAAAGTTCTATGGGCCTCGGCACAAACAGGGTAGCCGTGGAGAAGAGAGACAGCGAACAGTTGTTGTGCTCGAGAAATAGAAGTAGTCTCCAAAAGCAAAGTGCCATTTCCGTAAACAAGAGCAGGATTTAACAACAGGGCTGGCAACCACATCAACACCTACTGAATAATAAATGGATTTACTGTGGTGAAGGACTGACTGTCTTCAGTATGTGAGACCACGAGGAACCGTGGTGCAGCAGGAAGGGTCTTTGAATCGTTAGCCTCATTATGTTTACGTTTCGTAGGACTCCTTCCAACTGGCACAATGGGGCACACCCATCATAGGTGACTGTTCAAACCTCCCGAACACCTGACAGAGGAACCAATTGGCAGTATGGGAAGGTTGCAGCTCAGGCAAACACCCCTCCATGGGCCTGGCCTGTACCAGGTGGTACGAGCGAACCCTACCTGTCAACCCGGCACTGGGAATTACCCGTTACCCAGTCACCTGTTACGCATCAGTCACGTGGGCCAGCTTTCAGGAGTGCACAGGGAGGAAGAAGAAAAAGAGGAACCTCAAACGCTGAAGCAGAGGAACGAGAGGAGAAGGGAAACAAAGAAAGGAAAAGGGAGAGAAAAACAGAGGTGAGACTGTTCTTACGTCAGCAACAGACAATGCAGAACATTCCCAATAACACCCCAGACATGTTCCCCAAGAGAATAGACATGTAGCACGGAAGAGAAAAAATGCTGCAAATGCTGGAGCCCCATGGTAGCCAAGCATGAGCCCACCAAAGAGTAGCGAGCCCCTGGGAGGTACCTCTTTGAGGATGTTCACATCGAAACTGATATCAGTGACCATGACGTGAATGTGGCAATAATGATTACCAATGTACAGAGGACAACTAAACAACGCAGAAAGATGTGTGTTCAGTAAACTAGATAAAAAAAGTAGTGGCATATCTCAATGAGAAACCTGAAACTTTCAGCACAGGGAAGGAATATTTAGAAGAATTATGGCTCAAGTTTAAAAGAATAGTCCACAATGGGATGAAACCTCCATGGTATATAGTCACTGTAAGGAAACTTCTAAAGAAACAACAGAGATTAGTACAAAGTTTAGGGCTATATAAAGAGAAATGCTGACTGAAATGCGTTTGGCTATCAAGAGAGCAATGCCCGATGCCTTTAATGACAACTATAGCAGAATATTGTAAAATGATCTTTCACAGAACCCAAAGAAATTCTGGTCATATGTTAAGCTGTTAGTGGCACCAAAGTTATTTGTCCAGTCTCTAGTGAATGAGATAGGAACTAAAATTGAGGGTATCAAAGCAAAAGCTGAAATGCTGAACTCCGTTTTTTTTACAAGTGCTTCTTAATAAATGACAACCCAGGAGAATTGCTGTAATTTAATCCTTGTAACACTGGAAAGATGAACGAAAAAAGTATTACAGGGTGTATACGCGGACAAAAAGCTACGCTTTCACACATAATATTGGTCTTTTTTGCTTGTGATACACCTTTAAGATACACAAGACAAATCTGCCAGTAAAATTTTAAGTAATGATGCAAATGTCTGACCTTTTGGGTTCTAAATTCTTCTAAGTGGCTGGTCCTCAAAGTGTTAAGTTTTAAATGAGAGTCAAACAACCAGATTAAAGAAATTCATTGCACATTCTCATATGTAAATAACTCATCTTGCGTAAAAGGAAATTTACTTTGAAAGTAACACTTTTCAAACCACCATTTGCAATATTTTCCCGTGACCTGTTAGTAATAGGTTCATTTCAATAGTTGCCAGAAAGCGCCAGACAGCAGGCGTCACTGCGCATACACAGCTGCTATGATGTAGGAAGACCGTATATTCATATGTATTCACAATGAACTTAACTATGCCCCGATTTGATATTACGCTTTTCACTGTGGTTTTCGGTATGCAAATTTTCTTGGAGTACCCATGCTAAATTATCTTATGTTTGGTTCTTTATTTGGAATACTGGTATATGTGCCAGAAGATGAACATTTGCACTTGAAATTCAGCGAGCCGTGAAACTAGACAATAGTGTGGAATGAAACATTTTGTTTCAAAGGATAGACTGCCTCTGTGAAAAATATTAATAAAAGCCAAATTTTTTTAGCAAACCGACAAAAATAACTTCATCGTTCTGCAAGGCAATTACTGCTCAATTGCCAAAAACTTGGAAATAAACTAAAATCAGAAAATATTCTAATAACTTATTTTAGCCTTGCATAATTATGTGGATGTATTTTAATTCATGTGATAGTTTCTGGCCGTATAAATCTGTTTTGTTATCATTTGACGCACGAGTTGTAAACAAAGAGGAAACAGCAAAATCATTAAACATAATCACGAGTCACGTGGAGACAACCCCATCCCAACAACTCAGATTGCTCTGCACATGCGTGAACCTGGCAGCTTTTGGCGTGCCAGAAAATTTTTTCCTGGTAGCATCTGACTGCTTATTGTTACTGCTGATGCAGATAACAGCCACAATTCAAGTAGCCAGAAGTGGAAGAAGGTACCGCACATACACAATTCAACTGCTCATGAGTCCGCTGGCAACTGCTCAAACAAACCTAATGTAAACAGTTGTGACATCTCGCTCATTGGAAGCAGTTTGTTGTTATGAAGTATTGCATATCTTCATCCTACAGCCTTTGACACATTTTGCTGTTGGCAGATGCTTGTGTTTGCACAGCATTTTGTAGCTGTAAAGGTGCATTTTCTTTGTAACTTAAGTTTTTTTTTAAAACATTTTATCTATTTTTCTCTCACTTATGTTTTATTGCTGCAGTATTATTTTACAGTAGTGGGATACCGTAAAATTCTTTGTTAGAGTATCAGTTCTTACCAGTCAAAATTACAAAAATTCAACTGAAAACTAAAACAATGAAAAATTCCTGGATTTCCCGGGGCATATACACCCTGTATTAGTACCAATGGTGTTGAGTAACAGCTGAAATCATTAAAATTGAACAACGTTCCAGGATCTGAGGGAATCCCTATCAGATTCTATACTGAATTAGCCCCTCTTCAAACTATAATCTATCGCAGAGCCCTCGAACAAAAACCGTGCCCATTTCTTGGAAAAAAGCACAGGTTACACCCATCTACAAGAAGAGTTGTAGAAGTGATCAACAACACTACCGCCCAATATCCTTGACATAATTTGTTGTAGAATCTTGGAAAATATCTGAGTTCAAACATAATGAGGTATCTTCAACAGAATGACTTCCTCAATGCCAAGTAGCACAGATTCTGAAAACATCGACCATATGAAGCCCAAATTACACTTTTCTCACATGACATAATGGTAGTTTCAGGTCAAGACAATCAGGTAGATGTAGTATTTCTTGATTTCCAAAAAGCATTTGACTCAGTACCACATCTACACTTAAGTATGGGGAATCAAGTAAAATTTGTGACTGAATTGAGGACTTTTTGATAGGGAGGATGCAGCATGTTATCCTGGATGGAGAGTCATCATCAAAGTATAAGTAACTTCGTGCGTGCCCCAGGGAAATGTGTAGGGATCCTTGCTGTTCATGTTGCATATTAATGACCTTGCAGACAATATTAATAGAAACCACAGGCTTGTTACAGATGATGCAGTTACCTATAATTATGTACTGTCTGAAAGAAGCTGGACAAATATTCAGTCAGTCTTGATAAGATTTAAAAGTGGTACTATGATTGGCAACTTGCTTTAAATGTTAAAGGTGTAAAATTGTGCATGTCACAAAATGAAAAAAATATGGTATCCTATGACTATAATATCAGTCAGTCACTGTTGGAATTGGCTAAGTCACACAAATACCTGAGTGTAACACTTAGTAGGAATATGAAACAGAATGATCACATAGGCTCAGTTGTGAATAAAGCAGGTGATGAACTTGGGTTTACTGGTAGACTACTGGGGAAGCGGAATCAGCCTACAAAGGAGATTCCTGACAAATCGCTCATGTGACTGGTTCTAGAATACTGCCAAAGAGTGTGGGACATTACCAAGCAGGACTAACAGGGGATATTGATAGCATACAGAGGAGGGCAGCACGGGATATTGAAAGCTAAAGGGGAGGGCAGCACAAATGGTCACAGTTTATTTGATCCATGGAGATCATTGGAAAATGATCTCAGCAGTGAATCAGGTTAGTAGTTATTGATATCTCTCTTACCTACTTTCTTAGAGAGGCATTTAACAGCACCATATTTCAGTCTCTTTGGGTAAAAGCCTTGAGTTAGTGCTGCATTAAATACTTTGGATTAGACTGGGCATATTATATTGGAACAGATCTTTAGTATGCTGTTGGAGACACCATCAAAACCGGATGAGCTATTTTTGGGACTGTTTAATTTTCTTAATTTCAGAAGGATAAGTTGGTGAGGCATTCATATGATTAAATTTTACGAGTATTACTATTTCAACATAATGCTCCCACAAGTTGTTTGTCCCTATCCTTTTACTATATTTAAGAAATCATTATTAAATACATTTGCTGCCTGTGACTCATCACTTATAGTCCTTTCATTCAGTTCAATAATTATGTTATCCTGTTCTGTGGCTTGCTGTCCCGTCCCTCATTTTACGACACTCCATACAGCTTTGGTTTTTAATAACCTTTCTTAGTAATTTTGAATGGTTTTTGTAGTGTGCATCTACTGTAGGATCACTATTTGTTCTTACCAAAAGATACATTTCCTTTTTCCTTCCACAGGATACTTTAATCCCTCTAGTGAGTCTTTTTTTTTTTTATTTTTTTTTTTATGGCTTTTAGTGTCCTTCCTGACTAGCTTATGTGGAAAGCTATTTTCAAATAATGATATGAATTTACCATGGAACAGACTAAATTTTATGTTTGCACTTGGTTCATTATAAATTTAATATCAGGTCATCTCCTGCAAACTATTCTTTTTGTCCTGGTGTCACTATCTACTCAAACTTATTTCCACTGAGGAGTATCCATACTGTAAGGCACTATGTTATTTATCCTAACTGTGCATCACGAACAGAGATAGCATTTGTTACTGGGTAAATAGTTATTTTCTTGCTTTAAGCTTCACCAAAGAAAATATTATCAATTAGGGCCCTACTCAATTTGATCGGAGTGTACATGCTTCACTGGAAACTATAGGCAGGAATTTAAATCAGCAATGTTACAGAAGTATGGCAGTTTTTGGAAACCTCCTGATGAAATTGAATAGTCCTTTTGGTAAGAGACACCATTTTAAGGGGGGGGGGGGGGGGGGGGTGTTGTATACAGTTTGTACTGTGTTGCTCTACACTCGCAACGTAGAGCTGCACTTTTTCAAGGGCTGAAGACCACTTGAGGTAATATAAATTGGGGAAAAAAAAAATACAATTTGTAACTACAATTATAAATTCTCTTTTCATTCCATTTCATGCTGTTGTAGTCCCTTAATTGCTTCAGGAAAAAAATGGCGCCAAATAAAAAAATCACTTTGATAGATAAATTTTAAGAAACAAGTATTTTAATATTATTTTTAAATTAACAAATCAGAGCAAATTTCATAAATAACACATTTCATATAAAAGAAGTAGATACAATCTAAGAATCCTGTCCACAGTATTAACTTACAATGATGCAATACAAAGCCCTTCTCAGCTACAAAATTCTCTTCACAATCAATGCACATATAAAACTTTTCCCTGTAATGTTCCTTCAGGTATCAGAATCTCAGTGGGAAAAAGGACGTGGTAATGAGGGCACTCTCCCTTTGCTACTGTTTGTGGTGGTGCTGGTGGTGATGGTGAAGGAAACGGGAAATGAAGGTCTTCCAGGCACCAGGCACAGTTCAGGTGGTGGGAAAGATTATGGTTATAAAGGCCCTACCTGTTCCTCTGGTGAAGGGCCTACATACATTGTCTTTTCATTTCTTGGTGTGTGTAGTGTCTTAATTATCTCAGAAAAAAGAATGCAAAAGAAAAAAGGCATTTTTGTAGAATAATTTTCAGTGACAGGTATTTTTAATAGTGCTTCCAAATGAACGAATCAATGCAATTTTTTGTAAAAAAAAAAAAAAAAAAGTCTGATATAAAAGAAGTAAATAAAACTTAAAATTCAGTCTTATTAATTTATCCCTTGCTTTCTTTCTGACATCGATGTGATTCTAAGCCCTTCTCGGTTACAAAATTCTTGTCACAATCGATGCATGTATAGAACCTTTCTCTGTAGTGAAGTGTCTTGTGGTGGATCAGAATATCAACAGGAAACTCAATATGGCAGTAAGGGCACTCTTCCTTTCCTACTGATGGTGGTGATGGTGAAGAGGTTGAAGATCTTCCAGGCCCCGCTTCAGATGGTGACTGAGATGATGGTCTTACAGGCTCTACCTGTACCTCTGGTGGACGGCCTTCAGGCAACTGTCTTTGTGGCTCTGATGCAAGCTGCAAAGTTGGAGTGAAAGGACTGACTGTTGCCGTTACAACAGCTCCACGTGGTTTTGGTGTCAGCCCTGATTTGTTGGCTCGACTGCTGAAACAAAAAATTGGACAAGTTATATCATGCCTCACAAAGGCTACAAAAAAGGTGTGCATTATACGAGGGCACACAGCTGAACACCTGAAATTTAAGAAGGCAACTGGCATGTCTGTGCGCACACATGGATGTGCCTGCCCTAGCCTAAATTTGGTGGCGAGGCATGTCAGGGCAATAGCGTTTGGCAGAAGGTGGTCGCAAGGCCCAGCAGATGATTATGGTATTCAAACTCTGTGACTGGCTGATAATGAGCATGTGAGAAATCTCAAGGCTGCTGGAGAGCAGCAGTTAAACTCGTTCTTTGGCTCAGCAGCTGGAAAAAACCCAGTGTGCTTAGCCACTGCTGTCAGGCATGGAAGAGAAACCTACTATTGTGGAACTGAGTTGATGATGATGGTGATTGGTTCTTGGGGCGCGCAACTGCATGGTCATCAGGCCCGTACGAAGTTTCAATTTTTACACAGTTCAGTTTTTACACAATCCAATCTAGCCACTATCATGAATGATGATGATGCTGATGAAATGATGAGGACAACACAAACACCCAGTCACCGGGCAGAGAAAATCCCCAGACCAGCCAGGAATCGAACCCGGGACACCGTGATCCGGAGGCTGCAATGCTAGCCACTAGACCACAAGTTGCAGACTGTGGGACTGAGTGACCACATCCAAGACAGTTACAGAAAAACCAATAAAACTTTTAAAAAGAGAAAACTAATAAGAGGGTGTATATAAACTGTGCCGTTGATCAAGCAAATAGTTTTTAACTTATTTGATACTAAAGATTTTACAATTAAAATAAACTTTAAAAATTAATATCTCCCCAATGCCTTACACAATTTTTAGAAACAAAGAGTCCATGGATAGGCCTCAAGGAGTTCTATCAGAAAATAGTAATACATTTCTACAGGCATTATGGATTTTAAACTACATCCTAGAATATGCATACCTCTCACAAAAAGATGTGAAATAACAGCAAAATAATTAATGAAACAATGAAAGTGGTGGCAGCATATCAAATTAGACATAGATGTTGATGTATGAATATATTCGTTTTTACTTCTTTCAATTTATTGACAACAAAACCCCTCGAAGTAGCATTTACACAGATAAAGCACTAAATATTGGACAGACAAATGACAGGAAGTGAAAACCAATGACAACAGTGAGAAGCTGAGTAAATTTCTATGTTATATGTTGTATTATGAACACATATAATCTAAACTTTATAGTTTTTGAGTATTTATTCAAAAATGGAAGGATGTAAATTTGACCGATGACAATGGGAAGGTGTAAATAGCTGGCAGCCACCTTGCTCTTGGTCGTTCAGCTGTGGGAACAGGAGCAGAAAAGATGTATATACAAGCAATGGCTAGGTTGCGTTTCAGTTGTGGTGGGAAAATTTATAAGTATGGAATTGGGGACGCACATATCCACAGCAAATACTTTGGTAGGAATATTTTGACAAGTTAGCTAGCATGTGAACTAAGAATTATTGACACTAGGTGAACAGGAGTTTTCCATGATTATTTTGTGAGCGATTGGAACTTGTGGTCTTGTTGGGTAGCCAACACGGAACTTTTATTTTAAAACATATGCTGATGAACTTTGGACTATTTTGGAAGTTTAATATGAATTTAAATTCTAGTTATTGTAGTATACTGCTCTGGTTTTCTTTTACTTTAAAGTTTTTGCACAGCCGTTGCGTTGACTCATTGAAGGAAAGAGAATAACAAACCCTGTTTCTTACTTAAACTAGTAAACACCTGTGTAATGTGAACATTATTAATTTTTTATTCACAGCCTGTAAAATTCCTGCCTGCACACTTGTTATTACTTATTTCTGTGTGAATATATATCAAGGGTAATTGCGAGATGTTTGATTGGCCCCTAGACATTAGTGTAGGCAAATAGTAAAAACCAATCAGCATTCTAAAATCTCCAAGAGCAATTGAAACTAGCTTTCAGTAGTCAGCATTATTTCAATTTATAATTTGTGCAGTCACACATGGAGACTCACAAGCAACCAACAGTAAGTATACAACCTTTCATTTGATTTATTGTTTGCACGGTCATAATATAGGGTCTCAGGTCTGGGATCAGTTTACAATAGGCAGAGCAGGTTATGCATGTGAACATTGTCAACAGCCCTTCAATGATCTACAAGAAACATTTCGGGAGCAGCCAGCAGTCAACATCAGTGCACAGCGATCTCTGAGTACTGAGCAGTCAGCAAACAACAGCGAGATGCTGCATGCAGCCAGGTGGGAACAGCAGCCACAGCAGCCAGTACGTGGCATCACATCCCACCACACCATGTCACCAGCATCAGTGGGATATTATGAGCAATGGTAGCAGCCATAACTGATGCGCACACGGGGGCAATCAGCACCAACTGCAAAGTTTTCGGGAAGTAAAACAGAAACTGCTTACCAGAATTGGCACAGCTAAGTCTGAGTTGAGGGGTTGAGTATTCAAGGGATACTGAAATAAGGCAGGCAAGGACTGAAATGTATATAAAGACTGTAGCTGGTGATGATAAGAAAATCTTTCTGCTAGGTAGACTAGCAAGCACAGCTGGCAACCTAAGGAAGAGGATGGAAAATGTGGTTGTTGTAAATAATAGTGATCTCAGCCAAGTATCCAGTAGTAGGATAAATAATGTCGAATTAAGCAGTGTATATAAAAATATGGGGTGGTCTGTGACACAGGAACCCAGTGGTAAAACATTCACAGGGATGGATTCATACAAGAACTGTTTTGTTCAAGATATGGATAATGAAAGAAAAATTAAATTGTTAAAATACTACCAAGAAGTTTGTGCTCAGACACTGGCAAATCAGTGTACTGACCAGTTTATTTCATATGACTGTTTTGAACAATTATTTTTAAACAGATATTGGAACTGGAGAGAAAACAGTAGATTTCAAAATTAGTTTCTTACTGGACCACTGTATAAGGGAAGCAGATACACAGTGAAAGACTTTATCAAGAGGAGTAGACAGACCATTGGGAGTACTTGCTGTAAATTTCCACGTTAAGAAGTATATTACCTGGAACATTACAGTGGGAATTAATACACTGTCCTACTGATTCGACTTAAAGTTTTTTAGATTTTACAGAGGATGGCTCAGGAATGTGCCACAGACCAAGCTTTGGAGGCAATGGTCAGGGTATCAATCAGACGAATTACCAAGATAACAGAAACAACTGAAACTGGGGAACAATCAACAGAATCTGAACCGAAATAGGAAGCAGGATGAGAAATGAAGAGGAAATAGAGGAAGATTTAATGATGGGGAATAGAAACCAGAGGGGTCAATCAGAGAATTACTATAGGAATGCTTCTGCAGTAAAACAGGGCAAGAATAATTACACTGTACAGATGCAAACACCAGGGACAGAATTTGGGTATCTAAAATCTCCTCCTCCTCCTCCTCCTCCTCCTGCTGATGCTTCACAGTCTTTGGTACCCAAGTTTCTTGAGGGGGCTTATCTTGCATTGAGTGTGGGGAGAGATGAAGATTGGGAAGTTCTGGGACTAACAGGCCATGGTTCCTTCAGCCAGGCAGAGATAGAAGCTGGAGGAGGAAGCTGCTCCTCCGGCCAGATGCAGGAAGTGGTTCTCGAAGCTGGTGCCGCAGGGACCAATATAGAGGAGGGTGGCAAGAGAACTGGTTTGGAAACAACTGAGGTGCTGGGGGAGATACCGTGACTTTCACATAATTGTTCATCATATCAGCAGGATGCAGTTGTTCATAATTTTTCATGACTCAGTAGACTACAGATGATAATAGATTTAATTTATGTATTTCAAATTTGTTCTTGAAGACCAGGCAAATTGGTGAATGCGGAGGATGGTGTTCCATACAAATGACACACAAAGGTGGTTGTTCACAAGGACTACCTTTGTGGAATGGTTGTCCGCAGTTACCACACATTTTGGATCCGCTATGCAGCACAATGATATGTGACCAAAGTGTAAGCATTGGAAGCACCTCATGGGTGGTGAGACATACGGGTTTTTGTCACACTTGTAGACCACATCTAGCCTCTCCGGGAGGACATTCCCTTCAAAGATAAGGTAAAGGTGCCTGTAACTGTTCAATAATCCTTGGGAGCTTTTTGGATGCATCGGACAAGGAAAGTTTTCCTTCTCATCCCTTACGGTTTACGTTAAACCTCCCCTGACCCATGGTCCTGGGTGACTTTCTCAAAATCTACTCGTTTTCCTATACTTCCCCAGCCCTTTTCCTTCACCCTTCTGCCTGAAGAAGGAGCCCTTGGCTCCAAAAGCTTGCCAATCACAACAGTCTTTCACGTGTGCATTCAGTCGCCACTTGGTGAGTAGATTTTTTATCTATCCAGTTAAAACCAAAGACTATGATTTATTAACAGAACAGCAGGTCTGCTAAAGAGACTGTCTACACTATGCCTGTACGCTCTCTTCTGGATTGCTGCTGTGCAGTGTGGGACGTGCATCAAATAATATGATTGACGGAGGACATCAATAAAGTTCAATGAAGGGCAGCTCATTTTGTACTATGGTGTAATACGTGAGAGAACACCATGAATATGGTATGTTAACTGGGGTGGCAACCACTAAAACAAAGGCGTTTTTCACTGCGGCGCCATCTTCTCATGAAATTTCGAACACCAACTTTCTTCTCAGAGTGAAAATAATTTGTTGGCACCCGACTACACAGGAAGGAATGGTCATCATAATAAAATAAAACAAATCAGAGCTCACACAGAAAGATTTAAGTGTCCATTTTTCCCGTGCGCTGCTCAAGAGTGGAAAGGTAGCAAAGTAACTTCAAGGTGGTTTGATGAACCCTCTACCAGGCACTTAATATGAATTACAGAGTAATCATGTAGATGTACATCAATGGTGTGTGTTGCATGTATTTATGTGCGAGTGCAAGGCTTAAACTACCACATTGCTATTACTTGAACAATGATGCCACTACCACTGCAATTTGGTATATGGCATGTTATCAGCATGATGACGATGATCCTTTTGACAAAACAAGGCATGTCCTCATTTTTGCAAATAAAATTGGGTGGATCTGCTGTCCTGACTTGTTCATAGTTTCATTTTGGAATCCCACTGAACATCTTTGAGATAAACTGGAGTGTGTGTCGAATATCTGAGCAACTTGCTCAAAACCTTGCCAACAACTATTCATCACATTTTAGGAATAAACCCTGTAATAGTGACAAAAGGAGGAAGGAGGGTGCATATGCTCAGGCACCGACTCCATTGGGCTATAGGAGGCCTGAGTTCACCCCCCCCCCCCCCTCCCAATAATTTAAGAAAATTGTTAGTTATATTGTGCTTTGTAAAATCACAAAATTATGTTGAAATTTTTATGTTCCTTGTTTGACAATAGTTAACTTTTAAAATACATTCAGTAATGAGTTAAAACAAATAATTATTACGGTAATAAGCAGATTAACTGCAATCGAGTGGTGGGAATCATGACAGTGTTATGGTGCTGTAGATACACTCAGAATTTGTCATGGTGCGTGAACCTTCGGGCAAAGTCTGGCGCCGGCGGGTCAGCGCTGCAGCTGCGGCGACATCAAAAAAACTGGAGCAGAAGTGCCTGGAACCCTACGCCTCATGTCGCCTTGATGTTTCGACACATTATGACACAATGGCTATATAAAGCCACCCTGCTGTCGCAGCCATTCAGTGTGGGCAGTTTCAGATGAGTTTAGTGGTGTCTAGTGGACTGTTTTATATGACTATATTTTATTTGTTTACTTTAGTCTCTTAGTGTATTGTGAATTGAGTTTGCAATGGATAAATCAGATACCAAAAAGGCGCGCTTGGAAGTTGATGATACTGCAAGTCAACCTCCAACAATTATTGTATCGTCAATTGCTTTGTAGTATTCAGACGAGAACCGTTCACAGCCGAAACCTGGACAATCTGGTAAGGGAAGATCATTTTAGAAGTCTTGGTTGATCAAATATACATGGCTAGAATATGAACCATCTACCGAAAAAGTTTTTTGCAAAACCTGCAAAGAGGCAGATGCTAAAAATATATTACAATTTTCTTCAAAAAAGAAGATGCATTTACTTCTGTAGGGTTTTCTAGCTGGAAAAGGGCTTTGGAAAAATTTCGTCTTCATGAAAATACATTTACACATAAAGAAGGTGTTCTGAAACTAAATTCTATCACTAAGCGGAGTGTGGCCTCCCAATTGAATGAACAGTTAGTTAGTGATATGAAGAAAGGCTGTTTAGCTCTTGAGACAATTTTTTACTACTGAGCAATTTCTATCCCAATAAGGCCTAGCAATTAGAGGGCACGGAGATGTAAACTCAAATTTTTTTTCAATTGTTGTAACTCTGAAAGAATGACATACCTGAGTTTAAAGATCGGTTAGGGCATTCAGGGTATAAGTGGATGTCTCACGTTATTCAAAACAAGATCATTGATCTACTAGGAAAGTCTTTGTTGAGAAAGGTATTGGCTTCAATCACGAAGACTGAACGTTTTTCTATTATGGTTGACAAAACAAGTGATTCTTCAATTCCCGAAGAAGTGTCATTTTGTATTCGTACTGTCGATGATTCCTTAATCATCAACATAGACTTAATTGGCTTATAATACGAGATCCCCAACACTGAATCACAAACTCTGTTTAGTATTTTAAAAGACGTTTTTGCTCGTCTTGATTTGTCGATGGATAACTTAAGAGGACAGTGCTATGATGGTGCCTCGAATATGAGAAGTAAGTTTAAAGGACCAAAAAAGTTAGTTTTGGATATACAACCAAAAGCACGTTATGTGCACTGCACTGCTCACAGTTTAGACTTGGCAGTTGTAGACAGTCTCCTCCATCTTACGTCTATGAGGGATATTATGGCTTTAGCCGAGGACTTAATAAACACTGTAAGGGAAACCAACAAAAAAGGATGGCACTTTTTGGAAGCATACGCTGTGAGACCACCAATGACCAAGCTGGTCTACGACCCCTTTGCCCGATTCGATGGACTATGCGAGCTTCTAGTAGCTTGAGAATATTGAAAAACTTTGAAGAACTTCTACAGTTTTTTTGAAACATTTTCTGCAGACGACAAAATAGATACAGGTTACAAATGTACAGGCTACCTTGAGTCAATGTTACAATTCAAGACTTTTTTTCTTTTTATGTCTTTATTGCCATGCAATGAACCCAGTAGAGGACGTCAATGAAAAAATTAATGCCCTCATCTAAGAGTTTCTGATCTGGAAAAAACGTATGAGGGCTTGATTTGTATATTGAATGGAAGGCGTGATAGTTTTGAACACTTTTGGGAATTGTGTTTAAAAGAAAAACCTTCACAAGTTGATGATCCTTAGCTTTCTCAGAATCTAAGTATACCAAAGAAGTATGAAAACAACGAAGCCAGCTCACTGCACACTTTCAAAACCCCAAAGGAATACTACAAAGCTACTTACATTGAATTTTGTGAAACAGTGCAATCTTGCATTACTGAGCGGTTTGCTTCAACTGGACTCACACAGGTCATTGCAGTTGAACAGGAGTGCTTTCTTTTAGTAAACAGAGGTGAAACAAATTTGGAAAAATCAACTGAGTTTTTCAAAAACGACCTAGACATTGAGAGACTGTGCTTACACTTGAATATGTTAGCCAATATTGCTAATAAAAAACAACTGGTCTTAAAAAACATGTGTGAGGTAATTAAGTATATTACACAAGAGCCTGCAGTTGGTGAAATGTTATGTGAAGTAGGGAAGTGCATTAAGCTTCTCTAATAACAACAATCACAATAGCAATCACAACAGCAACAGCAGAACGGTCCTTTAGCGTCCTTAGATGTCTGAAGTCACATCTCCAATCAACAATGGGACAGAAGCGATTGAACAACTTGGCTGTTCTTCATGCCCACCGAGATGTTTTGGATGAATTGGATGTCTCACCAGTCATCAAAGACTTCATATTCAGTAATCCAGTCAGACGGTCGACATTTACACCTTCCTAAAGACACTCTAGCCTTAATAATGGCATTTAGAGCAATATTAAAAATCTTGACATCTCGTTGTATCGGGT
Organism: Schistocerca americana; assembly: GCF_021461395.2. NCBI lineage: Eukaryota > Metazoa > Arthropoda > Insecta > Orthoptera > Acrididae > Schistocerca > Schistocerca americana. The sequence continues at coordinate 258,137,197 of NC_060120.1, forward strand.
GTACTGCCAGTGGTCTGAGTTTATTTAACACAATATTTCAACGTCGTACCTCGGCGTCTTCATCAGGTGCTTCCTGTGACTGTCACAGTAACAGGAAGCACCTTATGAAGACAATATTGAAATATTGTGTTAGATAAACGCAGACCACCAGCAGTACATCCAATTCAGTGAGATGTCACAAAATCACCGGGAAAGTCTAGGAAATTACATTAAAAATCTTTATAAAATGGAGAATTAAATACATACATAATGTTAAATTTTAAATTTCAAAATATTAGTATTAGTTTAGTACTATATTACTGTAGTACTGTATTAGTTATTTTCAAATACTTATATATTTTCTGGGCGTAAGACTCAATTAAAACCCGCTATTTACATACTTTTTGACTGAAAGTATTGGGCATACTGTATGAACTTTATTAACTGTATTAAAGCATTGACTTTGAGATACAGTTTTTATTTAATGGACCCCAAGCCTTATTCAAAGTAAGCTTAAATTAGCCTATTACTGTGAGACAGCAATATTTTATGTTTTATTCTTTTAATAATAGTTTAGGATTTATTTAAATATAATTTCAGTCTTTTCAGAGCTATATATTCACTGCTCTGTAACAGTCTATAAGCATGATTATTACTATAAATTAAATTAGCTTTTTACGAAAATACCGTGTGTGTTTATTTTTTATTTTTTTTAACCCAAAAAATGTGTGAGGCTTGTAGAGTTTCCCAGAGTATCAAGTTATCGAGAGTCCAGTTTTTGGGGTTCTAATGTCGATCATATGACTCTAAAATGCTTCGAAAACTTTAAAACTCACTATTTTTACATCTAAAATTTAGAAAATTTACCGGGGCAAGACCCCCAGTATGGGCACCCACAATATTTTTTTATAAGTTGGTGCCCCTGTGCATATGACACTTGGTACATCCTAGGAATGTACTAAAATAAATACCTGGAGAAATTTCAAACAAAAAGTTCTAAAAATTATGGATATTAAATCCAGATGCTTCCTGTATCATAAAAACAGACACTGAACTGGCATCCCTTTTCAATTAGTGAATACTTACTTCAAAGAAGAAAATATTAACACAACTAGAACAGGACTGAACTGCTGAGACAGGACACACAAGCCACAAGGACCATCTCGGATTTACCTAGACCCCCTGCATCAGGAGAGGTTTGTGTTCACAGTGTAATAAACATCGAGGATATCTTGAAAACATGTTCAGAGGCAAGTAAACCCTAATAACAATTTATGTAAAATAAGGGAAAAGCAGCCACTTACCTGAACAGGATTGGTTTGTGGCACACAGAAACATGTAACAGAAAATTTAACACTACCTCTCAACTTCTTGCTCATTTTCTGGTACGAGCGCACACATTCATGCAAACACAACCACTCAAACATTCAGTCTTGCGGTAGAAGTGAGATTGATCCTTCAATATCAATTATCGAAAGTAGTTGAAAGATCAGCCACATCCTGCACCAGAGCACTGACTACCTCTCGCTGTGCCCTGAGATGAGGGATATCCTACCCAAAATCCTACAAGCATTACCCAAGGTAGAGTTCCCAATGCCTACCGAATCTAGAGAATATCCCTATGCACCCCTACTCCAATCCTGCACCCTGTAGATCATTCCCTTGTGGTTGACCCAGGAGCCAGACCTATTCTGTCCACTCACATGTATGGGCAGCATCAAACTGTGAAAGATCGAAAACTTTAATACCCAGTTGCCTAACGACACAAATGATTTCAATAGCTGCTCCAATGAATGGGTCATTCGGATACTTCCTTTCAGCACAAGTTTCTTTGAACCATGTAGGTGGAAATTCTATCTCCATCATATCCTATGCTTTCACAATCTTCCTGGCCTAAACCCCCATTTTGTTTCCCATTGCCTCAACTAACCTTTTTCTTCTCTCTTCTGTCCACACCACTAATACCCATCCAGACTGTGTACTGTCTTCTCCCACCATCTTCCTCCCTGCCATGTGGTCTCTCTCTCTCTCTCTCTCTCTCTCTCTCTCTCCCTTCCTCTTTTTCCCCACCCCTCACCATACTCTCTCCCTGTCTTCCACTCCACATTTTGTCTTGTTCTGCAGCCACTGAGACACCTGGCGAAAAAGACCTGCCTCACATTACCCTTCGATCCCCTCTTGCCTTGTGGGTCCTTCCCTACCCCTTTCTCACCTCCATCTACCCAGGCAATTACTTTCATTAATTGTTATTCAATAATCCATCTCGCTTCTACCATGTGCATGGACATTTGGGCCATTGTGTGTGTGTGTGTGTGTGTGTGTGTGTGTGTGTGTGTGTATTTCTACTAGAAAAAGAGAATGAGTGCAAAAGCTAATTGCTTTCTATTATGAACTTCTGTGTGTCACACACCAGTCCGCTACAGGTAAGTGGCTGCATTCCCTTACATTACGTATCTTCCCATCCACGAATTTCCATTATTCTAACAATGATCTAATACCCTATGGAACTCTTTTGGGGTACTTCCACATTGTTCAAGTCTTGACTTTGAGAGTTTTGTCTGACAACATGATGACCACTATTGAAAGAATGATCACAGCAATTACACACTACTTATACAAAATACTAATGGGAATATAGCAGCACAATAAAACAATTTTGTAGTCATAACTGTTAAGGCAGCAAGTATTTTACGTACCTCGCACTTTTAGCTTCACAATTCTGCAGGTCTCCACTGCCAGTGTTTGTCAGTATTCTCCTATTATCAGAAATACTGATACTGTTCAGAGGCACTGCTGGAGGTGGGGGTGGAAGCTCTCCAGACGACTGTGATCTCAGCACCGCTGCTTTCTGCTGTGGCTGGTTTTCACTGGGCTGTCGCTCAGCTTTCATATTTGTCACTGTATCCACTACAGGTAATTGTGCATTGCCGGCACTTTTACTATTGATTTTCTTGAGAATACCAGGCCTAACATCTTCCTTTCGCTGGTGTGTGGACCCTATGGAGCCAGAGAATGTAGGCTGTGAAGAAGGAACTGCTGTAGAAACTGTTGCTTGAGAAACAGAATTTGGTGTAGGAACTGTAGTTGTTTTATTGGGAGGTGAACTGTTCACTTTAGTTGCTGACCGATTAGAGTAACACAAAACAGTTTTCTGTAAAGCTTTATTAGAGTCAGGATGCTGAGAATTACTACCCTGGGTTACGATACCCAATAATGTTTTTGTTTTTGAAGTGCTTTCTACGTCTGAAGTTTTTCCAGGTGGCACTGATGAACTCTTTTTACTATTTGGTACACTGCAGGTCAGACGACCAATTAGTACTGGTGATGAATTACTCGTGAACTGCTTTGCACTGATAGCTGCTGGAGATTTACGTTTTCGGAGAATGTTGGGATGTGAAACTGCACTGGAAGCTGCCACAACATTTTTTTTCAACTGAGCGCTGCCATTTTGTTTCGATAAAACACTCGAGGCATCATTACCCACACCCCGCACCACAGTGTCATTTTGCAACCTGACAATCTTGCTTTCTGTACTAACTCTCATCACTGGCACATTACTGGCAGGGCTGACAGAGGAACTGCTCAACACCTTCAAATTCTGAGGTAACATCGAAGGCTGACGGTCGGCTTTTGAGGACACATTTGCAGAGGATGTTGTAACTGTAGCAAGCGAATTACTAGAGATAACAAGCTCCTGGCGGTTTCTCTTGAGCAAACTGTATGAAACACTATCTGATGTGCTACTCTGACTAATAATAGCTGGTGCAGATGTCAGAGTTGACACCACAGAATTTGGCAGTTTCTGAGCTAATTGAATTGGCACTGTCTGCACTAAAGGTAGTGAGGAAGATGCCAGCGGCACTGCTGGTGTCGTCGAAACTGTCAGTGCTCCCATCGAAACGGGCAGTGACGGCTGTGTGGTCTGCGGTGTCACCAGCGTAGTTGCTGGCCCTAGTTGTATGCCCAGGTCTCCTACCAGAGACACATTGGATGGAACAGCTGGTGTGAGCACAGTTACGGTACTCATCCCAGCTGCAGTGAAAGTTGGTGCGCTTGCAAATGTGTCTGGCACAATGATGAACTGGGACACATTCGGAAGAATGGCTTGTCCTGAAGATAATGAATTTGGTACAGACAAAGAGTACTGTTGCAAAGATGACGAATTTGTAACATTCTGTGGCACAGTTAATGAAGCTGTAGCGTTATCTGGCAAAGGTAGTGAAACTGTAGCATTATTTGGGACAGGTAATAAAGCAGTTGCATTTTGTGGCACAGATAATGAACTAGTGGCAGTCTGTAGCACCGGTGATGAACTTGTGCTGAACTGTAGCACGGATGATGAACTTCCAATACATTGTGGGGCAGATGGTACACACTTTGCATTCTGCACTGCAGGTGACCAACTCATACCACCCTCTGAGGCAGATGAATTACTTACATGCTGTGGTAAGGAACTCTTTACTTGCTGTGGTACAGAAGATACGCTGGGACAGCTCTGCGGCACAGCAGACTGTGAAGATACAACACTTACCGAGGGAGAAGCACTGACACAAGTGGACTGCCCTGTGGTAGGAACTGAGGCAGACTGAGATGAAGATTTCTGCAGAGGGAGAAGTGCTGGCACACAGTCCGTCACAATACTTGTCTGCCCAGCCTGTCTTAATTCACTGGTTGTCTTGACACGCAATTTTGGTTTCTGTGGATTGGTTGATGTAGCACAAAGAAGTTCTGAGTTCTTTGTGGTCGCCACAGACGCATTACTGTTGCCAACAGCTGTACTTGCACACCGTAATTCTGTGTTGTTTGTAGTCACTATGGAATCTTTAGTGTTTCCAATGGCTGTACTAACTTCAGAGTCTGAAGCTTTTGTAGTCTCCAAACACACATTATTATTTCTCAAATTCTTTTCTAGTTGGTCAATCCTTGGCACTTTTGTTGATTTCCCTTTGTCTACAGGGTCAATTTTGCGTTTTAGATATTGATCGAGTGAGAAGCTGGCAGGAATTTGTTCTTCAGTCTGCAACAGGCACAAAAAGAAAAAAATAGAAATAAATAAAATGACAATCATAATTGTGTACAAAATATGGTAACATGAAAATGCAGGTATTTCTATTTAAGTAACTGTTCTGCAGAGTTTTCAGTCTACTGCAGAAAGTAATAAGCCTAAAAGTCAAAATTATTAATATTAATTCTAATTTATTCACTATCTGCAAATAATTTCTTCTGATTACTTAGTTGTTTACTGTGTCATGTTAACCTAGATTCATGGATGATTTAATTTTCATTTAGACTGTAAAACAATGGTTAGAATAAACTGCCTCTTGCATTTTCAGCTACCTGAGACAGGTGAATCTGGCCCCATTACACAGAAAGATGCCAATTCTCAACATTGATTGTGTGGAGTTAATCACACAGTTGTACTTTCATGCCATTAATCTCCATAGTTAAAAGTATGAACCAAACAAATTCTGACTACCTCTTACAAATTCATCCTTGTTTGAACTGTTATTGTGTTATCTTCAATCTGGAGGCCAGTTTGATACACCTCTCCACAATAGCCTATTCTGTAGAAGACTCCATTTCTCCATAGCCACTGCAACCCACATTCATTCGAACCTGTTTACTGCACTGAAATCTTGGTCCCCTCCTTCCTCCCCTTCCTACAACATCCATCTCTTTCATTTACCAAACTGATACATCCTCGATGCCTCAGGATGTTCTGCCAACTGATCCCTTCTTTTAATCACGGTGCACCACAAAGTTACTTTTACCCCAACTCAATTCCGTGGCTTCCCACTAGTTATTTGCCCTACTCATCTAATCTTTAGGCTTCTACAATATCACCAAAACTTTCTAGTCTCTTCTTGTCTGAACTGGGTATCTTCCACATTTCATATTTTACCTCTGTACAAGGCTACAATCCAGACAAATACCTTCAGAGAAGACTTTCTAATGCTTTATTTTACATTAACTGCGAACAAAATTCCCTTTGGAAATATGCTTTTTTTGCTATTTCCAGTCTCAGTTTTATATTGTCTGTACTTTGGCTAAATTGTCGGTTATTTTGCTGCTAAAAAACTTATTCGTTTACTTTTACTTCCTAAAGTAATTCAATGAGCATCACCTGATTTAAACTGACCACATTCTATATTCTTTGCTATGATGCTTTTGTTGGTGTTCATCTTATAATCCCTTTTCAAGATGTTATCCATTCTGGACAACTGTTCTCCCAAGTCTTTCACTGCTCACTCAGTGAACAGATTGAATAACACCATGGATAGGCTACAGCCCTGTCTCATTCCATCCTCAACTAGTGCTTGCCCTTCACGTCCCTCCACTTTCAAACTGCAGTGTGGTTTCTGTACAAGTTGTATATAACCTTTTACACCCCGTATTTTATCTACAATGCCTTCAGAATTTCAAAGGGTGTATTACAGTCAACATTGTCAAAAGATTTCTCTAAATGTTACTAATGTGGGTTAGTCTTTATTTAACCTATCTTCTAAGGTGGGTCATAGGGTCAGTATTGCCTTGTGTCCCTCCATTTCTCTGGAATCTAAACTGATCTTCCCGAGGTCAACTTCTACCAAGTTTTTCGTTCTCCAATAAATAATCTGAGTCAGTATTTGTAACCACAACTTATTACAGTGACATTAATATTCACACCTGTCTTCTTTGGAATATGATTTAATGCATTATATTTGACATCTGAGGGTACTTCACCTGTCTTGTCCCCCACATATTGGGTGGAATAGTTTTATCATGACTGGTGGCTCTACAATCTCAATAATTCTGGGAAAATGATGTCCACTACAGAAGTTTTGTCCTGACTTGTCTTTCAGCGTCCTGCTGAATTATTCTCATGGTATCATACCTCCCATATCATCTTCATCTATATCCTCTTCCCGTTCTATAACATTGTTTACAAGTATGTTTCCATTGTAGAGAATCTCTATAAACTGAGGTGACAAAAGTCATGGTACAGTGACATGCATGTATACAGAGGGTGGTAATATTGCATAAACAAAGTATAGAAGGACAGTGCACTGGGGGAGCTGTCATTTGCACTCCGATGATTCATGTGAAAAGGTTTCCAACGTGATTATGGCTACACTATGGGAATAAACAGACTTTCAATGCAGAATGGTAGTTGGAGCTAGACCCACGGGACATTCCATTTTGAAAATCGTTACAGAACTCAATATTCATAGATCCACAGAGTCAAGAGAGTAACAAATTCCAGGCATACTTCTCCCCATGGACAACACAGTGGCCGATGGGTTTCACTTAACAACCAAGAACAGTGGCATTTGTATCAGTGCTAACAGACAAGCAACACTGCGTGAAATAACTGCAGAAATCAATGTGGGATGTATGACGAACATATCTGTTAGGACAGTGTGAGGAAATCTGGCATCAATGGGCTATCACAGCAGAAAACTGACACAATGCATTTGCTAAAATCACAACTTCACCTGCAGTGCCTCTCCTGGGCTCACGACCATATTGGTTGGACCCCAGCCAACTGGAAAACCATGATCTGATCAATTGAGTCCTGACTTCAGTTGCTAAGAGCTAATAGTAGGGTTCGAGTTTGGCGCAGTCCTCACAAAGCCATGAACCCAGGTTGCCAACAAGGCACTGTGATAGCTGGTGGTGGCTCCAACACAGTGTGGGCTGTTTTACATGGAACAGACAGGATCACCTGGTCCAACTGAACTGATCACTGACTGGAAATAGTTATGTTCGGTTACTTGAAAACCAATTCAGTCATTCATGGACTTCATGTATCCAAACAACCACTGAATTTTTATGGATGACAATGCGGCATGTCTCTGGGCCAAAATTGTTCACAACTGGTTTGAAGAACATTCTGGACAATTCAAGCAAATAAATGGCCATGCAGATTGCCCAACATGAATCCAATTGAACATTTATGGGACATAATCGAAAGGTCAGTTCATGTAAAAAATCCCGCACCAGTAACACTTTCGCAATAATGGTCCTCTATGCAGGCAGCATGGCTCAATATTTCTGCAGGGGACCTACAATGATTTGTTGAGTCAATGTAATGTCGAGATTCTGTACTACACCACGCAAAAGGAAGTCCTACACTGTATTAGGATGTATCCCATCACTTGTCACCTCAGTGTGTATTCCTTCCATCTTTCAACCTTCCCTTCTTCGAATAGTACATATAGGCTAGACACCAGAGCTCTTCATACTCATACAAATGTTTCTCTTTTCCTTTAAGTCTTCTTTATTTCGCTATAGGCAGCATATATCTTTCAGATACTCAAACATGCTTCTACAGCCTTGTATTTCTCTTTCACTGATTTCAACTTTGGTCTTCTGCACTTAATGTCAGTCTGATTAATTAGATGTCTGTATTCACTTTTGCCTGCTTCATTTGGTGCATTTTTATATTTTGTTCTTTTACGATTTAAATTTAATATCTCTTGTGTTATACGTGGATTTCTACTGGACCTTGTCGTTTTGGCTAATTGATCCTCTGCTGTCTTCACTATTTCATCTCTCAAAGCTATCAGTTCACTTTAAATTGTATTCCTTCCCCTGTTCCAGTCGACATCACTGCCTCAGGCTTTCTCTGTAACTCTCGGAAACCTCTGGTTCTTTCAAATTACCCAGGTCCACTTTCCCCAGTTTACTATCTTTTTGCAACTACTGCCTCTGGCCCTGGAAAGGTGTTGCAGTTTAAAATCTGGTTTCAAAACCTTTGTCTCACTATTTTGTAATCCATCTGAAACCTTTATGGCCTCAGGTCTCTTCCATGTATACAACCTTCTTTCATGATTCATCTACATTACACATACATCTATACTCATTGCATCACTTTGAAATCTTATCAAGATCCGATTGAACTTTTGTGCAACTTCTTTCATTAAAGATAACTGCATCATCTGCAAAAAGTCTGAGGTTACCATTAACATTGTCCATAAGGTTATTAATGTACAATATGAACAGCAAGGGTCCCAACACACTTCCCTGGGGCACACCAGAAGTTACTTCTATATCTGTTGATGACTCTCCACCCAAAATAACATGCTGCATTTTCCCTATGAAAATAACCTCAATGCAGTTACAAATTCATGGACTTCAAGTATCCAAACAACCACTAAATTTTTATGGATTATAATGCACCATGACACAGGGCCACACAATTGTTCGTGACAGGTTTGACGAACATTCTGGGCAACTGAAGTGACTCATACTTTTGATAATAAGCATAGATGTGGTATCAAGTCAAATGCTTTTCGAAAATTGAGAAATACTGCATCAACCTGCCTTGATTTGTGGCTTTGTGTATCATTTGAGAAAGGTGCAAGTAGGGTCTCACAGAATCTGTGCTGGTTGGCATGATGAGTGTCATTCTGTTGAGATAACACCTCATTACATTTGAGCTCAATATATGTCCTAAGATTATACCACAATTGGGTGTCAAGGATAGTGGAGTGTAGTTTTTGAGCATCACTTCCGCTACCCTTCTTATGCATGGGTGTGACCTCGGCTTTCTTTCAACTACTGGGCACAATTTATTGTCCAAGGGACTTACAATGGATTATAGTTAAAGGAAGGGGTAAGTCGCAAATTCAGTATAGAATCTGATAGAGATTCTGTTGGGCCCTTGACCTTTGTTCAGTTTTAATGATTTGAGCTGTTTCTCAATGCCACTGACACTAACACCAATTTATTCATATTTTCAGTGGCCTGAGGACTACATTGTGGCAATACTTCTGGCTTTTTCTTTGTAAAGGAGCATTTCTGATTTTGTTCTCCTACGGATAATTTTAGTTCCTGACTTGTCCATGAGTGTCTGGACACTAACTTTGGTGCCACTAACATTCTTCACATAAAATCAGAATTTCTTTGGGTTTTGTGAAAGATCTTTCCACAGTATTCTGCTACAGTAGTAACTAATGGCTTAACACATTGTTCTCTTGACAGCCAAATGCATTTAATTTAGCATCTATTTATCTGTAACCTTTGTTTTACACCTATTCTGAAGTAGTCTGTTTTTTTAGCAGTTTTGCCCCCCACTCACCCAGCACTGCATCAAAGAATTCAGAATTCAGTAAGATGTGCATCACTTGGTTGCATTTTGTGAAGTGTGAGGCATTTAAGCAGCATTGCTTTGCAAGTATGTCCTTCGGATGCATGGTCTGATTCTCATCCCTAAATATGTATTCCCATGTGCCATTTTTGATGTATAGTGCTTTGACTTGTATTCTGCATGGACCATGACTATCACGTGATAGCATTTCCAATTGAACTCCTTGTGCAGCAGTTGTGTGCCAAGCAAACACATACCAAATGCCAGCTCCTTTCTGTACGCTGATGACAAAAATATTTTGATAATTAGTAGAGGTGACTTATTGCAAGATGCAGTCAATGACTTGCAATTATAATCTTGGTTTCAAGCAAATTGACTACTCACTCAATCAACTACTCACTCAAAAAATTCCGGAACATTCATAATTTTGCGCCAATTGTGTGTTGGGGTGCAATGTGGCTGGTATCCCTGCACACACCTGTGTTTAATGTGTAACTGCTGGAAGTATATTGTTGTATGTCGTTTGGTATAGTTCAGTGCTGCACTGAGAAGAACGTTGTGTCACACAGTTTGCAAATTCCAAGTTGGCAGAGTTAGATGAGCTACGTGTCTGCATAAAATTTTGCATGAAAGGCAACCAAACCTTTGACTGATTGATTAATTAATTGAGAGGATTTATGTGACCAAATGACGAGTCATCAGTCCTATGATTCCAAAGTTACTCTAAGAAGAAAGAGGATTCGCTAAAAGTGGACAGATCCAGTCAGGGGTGTCAAACTATAAAATAATGAAGTTAAAACACACACAGTAAAAGGCACAAAAGGTGAGAACAAATCTAAAAACCGAAAAAAGGGCAGTCTTTACAGACCAAGAAGACATGAAGAGAAGTCCCAGTCACCATCACCCTGCCCTTGCCCCAGGAATACAGCAAAACCTTATACCTGGAAATACAAACCACTTTCACAGAGGAAACCGAGGACCAGTTCAACCATCCGTGGATCGCCTGCTAATATTAAATTTGAGGAATCTGGAAGACTGTACTTAGCACAAAGGGCCAAAAGAAGGGGACATTCCACCAAGATGTGGGATACCGTCAGTCTGGCTCCACAACGACACTGTGGGGGTGGTTCGTTATGCAGGAGGAAACATGGGGTGAGCCTGGTATGATCAATGCATAGACGGCAAAAGACAGTGGACTCATTCTGAGAGGAGCAGAAGGAAGAGCGCCAAAGTACAGTAGAATCCTTGATTGTGAGGAGTTTATTACTATGAGCAGTAGCACACCAAACAGCATTCCAATTTTGGGCCAAGAGAGCACCTGCAATCATGAAAGGGAATGGGGATAAGTATCTGCTTCTCGAGCCAAGTGGTCAGCCAGTTCATTCCCTGGGATTCCTACATGACTTAGGACCCAGAGAAAGACAACTGAGCAGGTGGCACCGCCAAGGGCAGAGAGAAGGTCATGGATAGCGGAGACCAAAGGGTGACGAGAGTAGCATCGGTCGATAGCCTGCAGGCTGCTCATTGAGTCAGAACAAATTAAAACATTGTGAAGAGAGGCCAGAGAAACAAAATGGACGGCTCTTTGAATGGCTAGAAGCTCTGCTGTGAACACACCACATGACCCCAGCAATAAATAGTGTTTTAAGTCAGCAGGAGACGCTGAAGCATATCCCACCTTATCGACTGTCTTGGAACCATCAGTGTAGAAGACGGTGGCACACTGGTGTTCTGCAAAGATGACACATACAAGACGCCAGAAAACCATAGGGGCAACAGAGATCTTAGGACCCTGGAATAGGCGGTCCTAATCCAGGAGGGGGGGGGGGGGGGGAGAAAAGACATGGGTGCATTCAAATGGAGTGGAAAAGGAGATCCAAGAGGGGGAAGTGAGACACATGGGTCATTCCATGTCAATTCAAACAATTTGAGAAAATGTTCCAGCTGATAGTCTCAGATTTGGTTGAAATTTATCACACCAATGCTACCAAGTGTGGAATACTCATGTACAAAATTTTAAGTTCCCCTGCCAATTAGTTCCAGAATTATGGCTTGCGAAAGAAGGTGGCATGACCCAGAAATTGCAACCCGCATCTGGCAATCTATCTTCAGACCCAACTTCAGGTCTTAATAACTTCGGAACTACTCTGCATAGGCCATTGAAATTTTTACAACCCAGTAACATCCACTAAGAGAAGACACTATGAATCAAAACACCAACAACATATTTCTGAGGGAAAATAAAAAATTCCAAAATGTGATTTAAAAAATGTAATACGTTAAAAGGTACATATAGCAGGTGCCCTCTATGTCAAATATAATTCACTCAAAAAGGGTATAATCTTTTGTTTTTGTGGTAAGCTTAATGTGGCCTAAACACACACAGAACTCATCTTGCCCATATCAGTCACACAAACAGAGTTACATGCACACAAAAATACAAAAATTTGAAAAATTACCTGAAAAACATGGATTTTCGAAGTGTGGTAGCACAAAAGGGACAAATGGTATCCAAGCCAAATTTCACACACTGCATAAGTAGACCATAATATAATATGTGGCAAATTTTCAACTTGTTACTGCAAGACATTTGTGTACAATAAAAGTTGACAGAGATGTATTTGGTTACATTTCTTTTAACACGATTTAGCAAGTAATAGTGATGATGCAGACAGCTTGTTTCAGATAAAGCTGTAGCAACTGTCAGGAACCATTAGACAACAGAAAGTTAAACAATGGTAGTTTTCAGGGACAGAATGAGTCACTGTTAGGCAGGAACAACAAAGGAAACAAGCAACAATTACAGGTTACTCATGTTTTTAAGATTCTAGTTCAGACTGGTCAGTACTGTTATGGAAAGTCAGTATGGAGGCAGAAGAATGTACTAGTGGTGCTTTTGTTCAAACAAGTTGCAGTATTGGTAGAGCACAAGCATCTGAATGTCATAAAACAACATATGGAACAAAATGTGGCATTCGCTTTGTACTGTATGATCTGGATGGATCGGACCAAGATTTGTTGCTATGGAGATCCGAGATACACCCTGTGGGCACAAGACGTTCAGTTCCAGGAAACTTTAGTGTTTGTTATCATCATATGAAAGTGTTTCTGGATAAGTATTCTTTCCTACAAAGAAGTTGTTTTGATCCATTTCAGATTCATAAGAAGACAGTGAAGTGTAGACTCAGAGAATCAGTGCATGGGACTTAGCATGAAACCAGGACAAAAGTTATGTTCCAGGTGTGTTACACTGCTAAAAAATGAAGAATATTCTGATAATTTACATGACAGTGATGAAGAGTATCAGCCACCTACCACCACAGCGGATGAGCAATTAAATACTTCAGTGACTGCTCTTGATTTGTCTCCCATGAAGACACACAAAGTTGGGAAAAGAGACAGGCCCAGCTATGGTAGAAGAACACTACAAGAAGCTCAAATGGAATTAAAACACAAAATAGCTGACACACTAATGGTGGAAGAGGAAGGACTATCTGCTCCAAAGGAACAGAAATCATGCCAAAAATGCTCTGATTTGGACAAAATTGTGCATGATTTGAAAGAAAAATGTGCCATATCCACACGCCAGAAAAGAGTAGCTATTCTTACCCTTGCACCTTCCAACTGGTCTATTGACTACACTGCAAAGGAATTCAGTGTTTCTACATATATGGTAAAGCAAGCTAGGAAAATAAAAGCAACCCAAGGAGTAATTCCACAACTTCAGCAGGCTCAGGGTAAGCAACTGAGTTCAGAAATAAAGGTGCTAGTGTCAGAGTTTTATGAACATAATGACTACAGCTGAATAATGCCTGGAAAAAAAGACTATGTAAAGGTGAAAATGCAAAATGTACGTGTACAGATGGAAAAAAAGACTGTTGCTATGCAACATATCAGAACTATACGTAGAATTCAAGGAAAAATATCCCAGTACCAAAGTAGGTTTATCATCTTTTTTCAATCTTTGGCCAAAATGGGTTGTGCCTGTAAGTGCAAGGGGGCAGACACAATGTTTGTGTATGTGAGACCCATCAAAATGCTAAGCTGATGTTTGCTGCTATAAAGGAGTCTGGTCTGGATTACAAAGGTGCAATGAAGCTGCTAGTGTGTGACATCAGTTCCTACCAGTGCGTGATACACAGGTGTGAAAAGTGTCCTGGTAAGGCAAATCTTGCAGAACACATGAATAACAAACTGTATGGTGAACTCCTTATGGATGACGATGAACTTGTTTCTTATAAACAATGGACACACATGGATCGCACAAGTCTTGAAACAAAGCAAAGTACAGTGGAAGATTTTGTTGAAATGTGTTGTCAAAAGATGGACAAACTGACCACACACAGCTTCACAGCAACAGCACAATCGGCTTATCTCCAGTTTTGTAAGGATAATTTGAAACAAGATGAAATTATAGCAATACTAGAGTTTTCTGAAAATTATGCATTTATAGTTCAAGATGCCATCCAAGAATATCATTGGGACAACAGTCAAGCAACTCTTCAGCCATGAGCGAGACTCAAACTCGGGACCTTTGCCTTTCGCGGGCAAGTGCTCTACCATCTGAGCTACCGAAGCACGACTCACGCCCAGTCCTCACAGGTTTACTTGTGCCAGTATCTCGTCTCCTACCTTCGAAACTTTACAGAAGCTCTCCTGCGAACCTTGCAGAACTAGCACTCCTGAAAGAAAGGATGCTGCGGAGACATGGCTTAGCCACAGCCTGGGGGATGTTTCCAGAATGAGATTTTCACTCTGCAGCGGAGCGTGCGCTGATATGAAACTTCCTGGCAGATTAAAACTGTGTGCCCAACCGAGACTCGAACTCGGGACCTTTGCCTTTCGCCGGCAAGTGCTCTACCATCTGAGCTACCAAAGCACGACTCACGCCCGGTCCTCACAGCTTTACTTCTGCCAGTATCTCATCTCCTACCTTCCAAACTTTACAGAAGCTCTCCTGCGGACCTTGCAGAACTAACACTCCTGAAAGAAAGGATACTGCGGAGACATGGCTTAGCCACAGCCTGGGGGATGTTTCCAGAAGGAGATTTTCACTCTGCAGCAAAGTGTGTGATAATATGAAACTTCCTGGCAGATTAAATCTGTGTGCCTGACCGAGACTCGAACTCGGGACCTTTGCCTTTCGCGGGAAAGTGCTCTACCATCTCAGCTACCGAAGCACGACTCACGCCCGGCCCTCACAGCTTTACTTCTGCCAGTATCTCGTCTCCTACCTTCCAAACACAGCTTTAATCTGCCAGGAAGTTTCATATCAGCGCACACTCCATTGCAGAGTGCAAATCTCATTCTGGAAACATCCCCCAGGCTGTGGCTAAGCCATGTCTCCGCAGTATCCTTTCTTTCAGGAGTGCTAGTTCTGCAAGGTTTGCAGGAGAGCTTCTGTAAAGTTTGGAAGGTAGGAGACGAGATACTGGCAGAAGTAAAGCTGTGAGGACTGGGCGGGAGTCGTGATTCGGTAGCTCAGATGGTAGAGCACATGCCCACGAAAGGCAAAGGTCCCGAGTTCGAGTCTCAGTCGGGCACACAGTTTTAATCTGCCAGGAAGTTTCATATCAGCGCACACTCTGCTGCAGAGTGAAAATCTCATTCTGGAATCATCTCCCAGGCTGTGGCTAAGCCATGTCTCCGCAGTATCCTTTCTTTCAGGAGTGCTAGTTCTGCAAGGTTTGCAGGAGAGCTTCTGTAAAGTTTGGAAGGTAGGAGACGAGACACTGGCAGAAGTAAAGCTGTGAGGACCGGGCGTGAGTCGTGCTTCGGTAGCTCAGATGGTAGAGCACTTGCCCGCAAAAGGCAAAGGTCCCGAGTTCGAGTCTCGGTCGGGCACACAGATTTAATCTGCCAGAAAGTTTCATATCAGCGAACACTCCGCTGCAGAGTGAAAATCTCATTCTCAAAACATCGCCCAGGCTGTGGCTAAGCCATGTCTCCGCAGTATCCTTTCTTTCAGGACTGCTAGTTCTGCAAGGTTCGCAGGAGAGCTTCTGTGAAGTTTGGAAGGTAGGAGACGAGATACTGGCACAAGTAAAGCTGTGAGGATCGGGTGTGAGTCGTGCTTCAGTAGCTCAGATGGTAGACCACTTGCCCACGGAAGGCAAAGGTCCCGAGTTCGAGTCTCGGTTGGGCACACAGTTTTAATCTGCCAGGAAGTTTCATGTCTATATGTTGTTGCTTAGTGATTAAACAGTTGTGGGAGAGGATAAGAAGAGGCGGAATAATCTATGATACGTATTTACAAAATTGTGTTGTTGAACAATGGCCACATCACCAAATACATCTGTCAACTTCCATTGTACACAAATGTCTTGCAATAACATGCTGAAATTTTTAGATGTACAGGGTGTTACAAAAAGGTACGCCCAAACTTTCAGGAAACATTCCTCACACACAAATAAAGAAAAGATGTTATGTGGACATGTGTCCGGAAACGCTTAATTTCCATGTTAGAGCTCATTTTAGTTTCGTCAGTATGTACTGTACTTCCTCGATTCACCGCCAGTTGGCCCAAATGAAGGAAGCTAATGTTGACTTCAGTGCTTGTGTTGACATGCGACTCATTGCTCTACAGTACTAGCATCAAGCACATCAGTACGTAGCATCAACAGGTTAGTGTTCATCACAAACGTGGTTTTGCAGTCAGTGCAATGTTTACAAATGCGGAGTTGGCAGATGCCCATTTGATGTATGGATTAGCACGGGGCAATAGCCGTGGCGAGGTACGTTTGTATCGAGACAGATTTCCAGAACGAAGGTGTCCTGACAGGAAGACGTTCAAAGCAATTGATCGGCGTCTTAGGGAGCACGGAACATTCCAGCCTACGACTTGCGACTGGGGAAGACCTAGAACGACGAGGTCACCTGCAATGGACCAGGCTATTCGTCGTGCAGTTGACGATAACGCTAATGTCAGCATCAGAGAAGTTGATGCTGTACAAGGTAACGTTGACCACATCACTGTATGGAGAGTGCTACGGGAGAACCAGTTGTTTCCGTACCATGTGCAGCTTCTGCACGCACTATCAGCAGCTGATTGGCCTCCACGGGTACACTTCTGCGAATGGTTCATCCAACAATGTGTCAATCCTCATTTCAGTGCAAATGTTCTCTTTACGGATGAGGCTTCATTCCAACGTGATGAAATTGTAAATTTTCACAATCAACATGTGTGGGCAGACGAGAATCCGCACGCAATTGTGCAATTTCTTCATCAACACAGATTTTCTGTGAACGTTTGGGCAGGCATTGTTGGTGATGTCTTGATTGGACCCCATGATCGTCCACCTACGCTCAATGGAGCACGTTATCATGATTTCATACGGGATACTCTACCTGTGCTGCTAGAACATGTGCCTTTACAAGTACGACACAACATGAGGTTCATGCACGTTGGAGCTCCTGCACATTTCAGTCGAAGTGTTCGTACGCTTCTCAACAACAGATTCGGTGACTAATGGATTGGTAGAGTCAGACCAATTCCATGGCCTCCATGCTCTCCTGACCTCAACCCTCTTGACTTTCTTTTATGGGGGCAATTGAAAGCTCGTGTCTACGCAACCCCGGTACCAAATGTAGAGACTCTTTGTGCTCGTACTGTGGACGGCTGTGATACAATATGCCATTCTCCAGGGCTGCATCAGCGCATCAGGGATTCCATGCGATGGAGGGTGGATGCATGTATCATCGCTATCAGAGGACATTTTGAACATTTCCTGTAACAAAGTATTTGAAGTCACGCTGGCACATTCTGTTGCTGTGTGTTTCTATTCCTTGATTAATGTAATTTTAAGAGAAGTAATAAAATGGGCTCTAACATGGAAAGTAAGCGTTTCCGGACACATGTCCACATAACATATTTTCTTTCTTTGTGTGTGAGGAATGTTTCCCGAAAGTTTGGCCGTACCTTTTTGTAACACCCTGTATATCATTATGGTCTAATTATGCAGTGTGTGAAATTTGGCTTGGGTACCACTTGTCCCTTTTGTCCTACCACACTTCAAAAATCCATGTTTTTCAGGTAATTTTTCAAATTTTTGTATTTTCGTGTCCACGAAACTCTGTTTTTATGACTGATATGGGCAAGAAGAGTTCTGTATGTGTTTAGGCCACATTAAGCTTACCACAAAAAATGTATACCCTTTTTGAGTGAATTATATTTGGCATAGAGGTCACCTACAATATGTACCTTTTAATGTATTAAATTTTTTTAATGACATTTTGGAATTTTTTATTTTCCCCTCAGAATTGTGTTGTTGGTGTTTTGATTCATGGAATGTGTTCTCTAAATGGATGTTACTGGGTTGTAAAAATTTCACTGGAATATGTGGAATAGTTCCAAAGTTATTAAGACCTGAAGTTGGGTCTGAAGGTAGATTGCCAGATGCAGGTTGCAATTTCCGGGTCACGCCACCTTCTTTCACAAGTCATAATTCTGGAACTAACTGGCAGGGGAAACTAATACTTTGTACTCGAGTGTTCCACACATGGTAGTATTCGTGTACTGAATTTCAGTCAAATCTGAGACTATGAGCTGGAGCCCCTGGTTGAACTAACATGGAATGACCCGCATGCCAACTGGCAATCCCACCCACGAGCAGTTGTCAGAAGGGAGACATCCCTCATTTGCAACGAGGACAGGGTACAGAAGGCTACAGAGCTTGGACCAAACCTGCGATGAAGAGGCATACATCCCCAGCAAAGAAACATAGAGCTCCCAGCATTCCTTTTTACTCTGCTCAGTAATGTAACGAGCCTTAGCATGGAGATGCTTAAAAGCGAGGAAGTTGGTCTGTGAAGGATGTCGTTTAAATTGCTGCAGCGCATGTCGGTGGTCCTGGACAGCAACAGCAATGTTCTTGGTCCACCACAGTACCAGTCAATGACAAGGAGGACCTGTGGATAGGGGGACAGCAGTACCAGCAGCATGAAGAATAGTGGCATACACACACTGCACAACCGCATCAATGCAATTCGATAGGGAGGTGTTGAAGTGCACAGCAGACATATATAAAGGCCAATTGGGCCTGCGGAGTGTCCAACATGGGGGCCTGTCTACCTGGTGGCAACAGAGGAATGATAGAATCACTGGAAAGTGATCACTGTCCCATAGATCATCACAAGGTAGTCAATGTACGGAAGCTACAAGAGCAGGGGAGGAGAACATGAGACTGATAACAGTAAAGGTACTGTGAGTGGCACAGAAGTGGGTAGAGGAAACATCATTGAGGAGACATAAATCGAAGTCCGTAACAAGGTGGTCAATTAGGAGACCCCTACCCATTCAAGTGGCATTCCCCCAGTGTGTGATGGGCATTTATGTCCCCAAGGAGGAGAAAAGGGGTGGGAGTTGCTGTAATTAGGTAGACAGTTTGTGACAAAGCAAGCTGGGATATTTTTACTTCCCCTCTTGTCTTGCCATCTGCCGCCTTAAAATTCATTTTGCATTTTTGAACTAATTACCATTAACGTACGTGAATATAATATGCATTTTCATAAAAGAGAAAGGTTGGCCCTCAGTTCTAAAGAATATAACACCAGGTCTAATTTTGTGCTTAGCTGAGTTTATCATTTATTTCAACTATTCCTAGTCAGTATCTTTTATTATAGCATGAAGTCAATATTCGTTTCGTCACTTAAGTTCTATTGTTGGTGTATAAACAAACATAAATTCTTTAATAATTATAAACATTTGGAGGAACAACTAATTGTATTCTTTAAGGACATACACTCCTGGAAATGGAAAAAAGAACACATTGACGCCGGTGTGTCAGACCCACCATACTTGCTCCGGACACTGCAAGAGGGCTGTACAAGCAATGATCACACGCACGGCACAGCGGACACACCAGGAACCGCGGTGTTGGCCATTGAATGGCGCTAGCTGCGCAGCATTTGTGCACCGCTGCCGTCAGTGTCAGCCAGTTTGCCGTGGCATACGGAGCTCCATCGCAGTCTTTAACACTGGTAGCATGCCGCGACAGCGTGGACGTGAACCGTATGTGCAGTTGACGGACTTTGAGTGAGGGCGTATAGTGGGCATGCGGGAGGCCGGGTGGACGTACCGCCGAATTGCTCAACACGTGGGGCGTGAGGTCTCCACAGTACATCGATGTTGTCACCAGTGGTCGGCGGAAGGTGCACGTGCCCATCGACCTGGGATCGGACCGCAGCGACGCACGGATGCACGCCAAGACCTTAGGATCCTACGCAGTGCCGTAGGGGACCGCACCGCCACTTCCCAGCAAATTAGGGACACTGTTGCTTCTGGGGTATCGGCGAGGACCATTCGCAACCGTCTCCATGAAGCTGGGCTACGGTCCCGCACACCGTTAGGCCGTCTTCCGCTCACGCCCCAACATCGTGCAGCCCGCCTCCAGTGGTGTCGCGACAGGCTTGAATGGAGGGACGAATGGAGACGTGTCGTCTTCAGCGATGAGAGTCGCTTCTGCCTTGGTGCCAATGATAATCGTATGCATGTTTGGCGCCGTGCAGGTGAGCGCCACAATCAGGACTGCATACGACCGAGGCACACAGGGCCAACACCCGGCATCATGGTGTGGGGAGCGATCTCCTACACTGGCCGTACACCACTGGTGATCGTCGAGGGGACACTGAATAGTGCACGGTACATCCAAACCGTCATCGAACCCATCGTTCTACCATTCCTAGACCGGCAAGGGAACTTGCTGTTCCAACAGGACAATGCACGTCCGCATGTATCCCGTGCCACCCAAGGTGCTCTAGAAGGTGTAAGTCAACTACCCTGGCCAGCAAGATCTCCGGATCTGTCCCCCATTGAGCATGTTTGGGACTGGATGAAGCGTCGTCTCACGCGGTCTGCACGTCCAGCACGAACGCTGGTCCAACTGAGGCGCCAGGTGGAAATGGCATGGCAAGCCGTTCCACAGGACTACATCCAGCATCTCTACGATCGTCTCCATGGGAGAATAGCAGCCTGCATTGCTGCGAAAGGTGGATATGCACTGTACTAGTGCCGACATTGTGCATGCTCTGTTGCCTGTGTCTATGTGCCTGTGGTTCTGTCAGTGTGATCATGTGATGTATCTGACCCCAGGAATGTGTCAATAAAGTTTCCCCTTCCTGGGACAATGAATTCACGGTGTTCTTATTTCAATTTCCAGGAGTGTATTTGCCTCTATTTGAAAACATGTTAGCAAAGCCAGCCCTTAATTAATTCCAGAGTAATTAATAGTTTTGTCAAAAGTATTGTTTGCATAATTATATTTGTTAATTTCATGATTTAAACAAATAATTTGGCCTAACTCTTGTAGTAGAAGACACTGTTAAAAAGACAGAACTTTTTAAAGTAGTCAGTTAATTTAATGAGTTATGTTTTAATTGTAATTTCTGTAAATAAACATCGAACAATGTGTAGTTTGAGCACCTATTATTGTGATGATATATAAGGGCCCAAATTTTGGTCACGAGTCAGTCTGTCCACGGCCAAGTTTCAGATAAGGAACTTGTGTTGGTTAGAGCAACAACAAAAGACTGTGAAACGCAACTGTGCATCTGCCGGCTACATCATTTACATTAGTCAGTACTGTACGTCCAACCCCTATTTTTTCAGCCAGGATGTCGACACGAAGGCAAGAAACGAAGAAACAAAGTAGGCGTACCGCTACAAGTTCAATGTATGGAAGTAGCGTTCCTGTAGGAAGGTAGACATTGTAAACGGTGATTGCTGGAGTTGTTTGCACTCTAACCACTATTGCCTCCAGGTTGGTACTCAGAGGGATCCAGTCACTAATGACATTGGAGTAAACCAAAGTGCAGACCCCACCAGATGCCACCCTGGGACCTGCATGGTTCCGACAGGACGTCCAATAACCATGATATGTTTAAGAGTGGTCATCACTGAAGTGCATTTCTTGAAGAGCAAGACAGAACGCAGAATAGAAGGAGGCAAGACGACATATTTCCAATAGGTGACGATAGTACCTCTTGCAATTCCACTGGATGATCATGCGGCGATAGTCCAGGTTAGACTTTAAAAAGCCGGGAGGAGGTCATCTCACTCAGTCGGTCGTCACCAACAAGGATGGGGTGACATCCATAAATCAGATGTCAGACTCAGGTTGCGAGGAGGGAGATGGCACCTACGAGGTCATCAGAAGGGGTGCCTTGCTTTGGGTCTTAAGTTACTTTTTCTTCTCTTTCAGTCTTTCAGAGGTGGAGGAGGGTAGGGCACAGAGGGAGTACAGGTGTCTGCAAGATCTGGAACCAAAAGAGAGCGGGCGACCTTATTGTGCACAGATGGTGCAATTTGTGGCCGAGATGTGGTAGGAGGCTTCCGGTTTGAGAGATACCGAGGAGAGGGGTTCTGGGGGGGGGGGGGGGGGGGGGGGTCCCCATCACTGGCAGGTGCCAAAGAAGGGGGGGGCACTTCTTTGGCCTGGGAAGGGGGGCGGCTCCTGGATGGGAGGTCATGGGAACTGCAAGGGAGGGAGAGGGAGATGGGGCTGGAGTAAGGAAGAGGTAGGAGGGGGAAAGAATGTAACAGAGGCAAAAGTTGAAGACAGTGACACTGGATGGAGTTTCTCATACTTTTGGCGAGTCTCAGTATAAGACAGGCAATCCAGGGACTTGTACTCTTGGATCTTCTTTTCTCTCTTGAAAGGGCAATTCGGTGAGTGATGGGAGTGACAGTCATGACAACTGACACACACAGGTGGCGGAGCACAGGGGCTTCCCTCATGGTGTTGGTGTCCACAGTCACCACATAGATGGCCCATCGTACAGCACAAAGACATATGCCCAAAACGCAAGCACTGAAAGCACCTCATGGGTGGTGGGATGTATGGCTTCACGTCACATCTGTAGCATATGAAGGTGCCTTTATCAGTGCAGTAGTCTTTGTGACCCTTATGCACATGTCAAACAAAATGAACGCTGTGTCACTCCTGATTATCCCGAAATTGCTCATCAGTTTACAGGATGAGGTCCCTATGAAAAATCACTCCCTGGACCATATTCAGAGATTGGTGAGGCGTAATAAACACTGGGACATTGCTGAGACAATCACAGGCACAGAGAGCTGTGGATTGAGTGGCAGGAGAACCTTTGATCAACACGGAGCTCCACCACATCTTACTAAAAGACTCCACTTCACAAAACTTATCCTTTATGTTCACCACAAAAACCAATGGCTTTGTGGTGGTGAATGTGTTTCCATCTGTCCTAGTACAAACGAGGTAGTGGGGAAAGTGTTTCATCCCAAGACAGCGAACCTGGCCCTCCTCCCATGGTGCAACCAGAGAAGGAAAGGCTGCCAGCTCATATGAAGCAGCAGTCAATGATCCTTCGCTGTTCCAAGAGACAGCCATTTGAGAATGGCCAGATTTTTGCAGCTCGATACGCTTCATGCGCCAAGCATCTGCCCTGATACCACCCACTCTGATCAGGGGCTCTCCCCATGGGCACCACCCAGCCACAGCAAGAGCTGCCTGGCATGGCAGCCATTGCTAGACATTCTGATGCTCCATGAAGACAAGCAACCACTCCTTGGCATACATGGGGAGGGAACAGCTCAGGTATCAGTAGTGTGATCTTTGTGTTGTAAGGGGGCTCAACCAGATGGGTACATAACAGCCCCTCCACAAGTACTGGCTACACATGCTGATGACCTAGCAGGGTGGAAGGGGGCTCAATGGGGAAGGGAGAGGGGAAGGAAGGGGGGAGAGGAATCCCATAAATCAGAACACAGAGATGGAAAGGAGGGCGCAACAGGGAAGGAGCATGGATAAGGAGGGACAGCAGGGTGAAGGAAATGCAGCCAGGGAAAAAAGAATGAGGTGCAATGACTCAGGGCCCTGTGTGCGCCACACAGGAACTCATGAAAGAACGGTGAGGGAAGAAAACCTTTACAGACTGTGACTTCAGCTGCCAGAGACTGCACCCACATGTGTGAGTTGCGTTTGCATGAGTGAGAGTGTGAGCGTGTTGTCTATTTTCAACAGAGACCTCGTTGGCCGAAAGCTTATTTGTGACAGTCTTTTGTTGTGCCTATCTGCGTCTCAGCATCTCTGCTATAAGGTGAGTAGCAACTTTCCTTTACATAATATTGTTACAGACCTGTACAGAAACATACAAAATGATGCAGGAAGCCTATAGTGATTTTGTGCTTCAACCATACTCGGTGTTACAATTGGTTCATATGGTTTAAAAATGGCCAGATAGATGTCAAAGATGACCCTCGTTCAAGACACCTTTCGATGTCTACCGACAACGCTCATGTCAGGAATGTCAATGAAACTGTGTGTGCCAATCGAAGAATGACCATCCGAGATTGCAGAAGAATGTAATATTTCAGTTGGATCACGTCACGAAATCCAGTCACAACATCTTGGAACACATCAAGTTTGTCCCACGGCTCTTGAGTCAATATCAGAAAGACCCTCACCTCGCAATCTGTGAAGGGCTTTTAGATCACACAAATAAGAATGAGATGTTCCATCAGAGAATCATATCTGGTGATGAGACATGGGTCTACAGTTATGACGTTGAGACCAAAAAAAGCTTGTCAGGTCAGGTCAAATGTCAAAGCCGTGTTGATAGTTTTCTTTAACTTTGAAGGATTAGTTCATCATGAATTTGTACCACAGGGACAAACTGTTAATCGATGGTACTATTGCGACACATTGTGACACCTGTGAGAAATGTGAGAAGGAAACGGCCTCATATGCGGCGAGACAATTTGTAACTCATGCACTACAATTACACACACACACACACACACACACACACACACACACACAGTCATCACTGTTGGTGCATGACTATTGCACAAAAAATACATACTCTCCAGAACAAAGATTTGCAATGACAGACGAGATAAAAGAAAACTCGCAGATGGTGCTTCACGCAATCCACCAAGAGGTGTACCAAGACTACTTCCAGAAGTGGAAATGGTGTTGAGAGCGTTGTATCAATTGAGGAGGAAAGTACTTTGAAGGAAACCGTGCACAATAAATAAAAGGAGAGCGTAGAAAAAATTTGTGGAAACCAGAATTTTTTGAACAGATCTCGTAAATGTATAGAAAACAGTAAGTATGAACTTCCAAACAAGACAAAATCTTACCCCCTTCACAGCAGTTACAGTTATTTGTGAAGAAAACACTGCAAATACGCAGGACACCAAATTTCTTGGACTTACCATACACAACACACAAACTGGAAACGACATATTGAGGTACTGTCACAAAAGCTTAACAAAATCTGTTATATTAAAAGACACAGCCAGTGCAGATACTTTGAAGATGGTGTACCATGCCCTGTTTGCGGATATCTTGAGCTATGTCCTGATCTTCTGGAGAAATAAGGCTCAACCTCTCATAATTTTCAAACTACAAAAAGAAGTGGTAAGAATAATGACATTAAAAAAAGAACTGAGCACTGTCATCCACTGTTCAAATAGTTAAAAATTCTGCCACTGCCACGCCTCTTTATAATGGAATTGGCTTGGTTTACAGTACAGCATTTGGAATCCCTTCACAGAAATGTAGACCAACACACACGGCTGCAGAAACAAAACCCAATTACAAATTATAACTCACAACACAAAATTATATGTTAATGGAGTTAAGTGTATGGGCATTAAAATATACAACCAACTCCCATCAAACATCAAAACAATCAAAAATCCAAAAATAATGAGAATCAAATTAAAGGAATTGTTATTAAGTCATTGTTTCTATTCTGTACATAAATTTCTTGAAACAAAATTTTAATTACTTGTAATAAGCTAGATTCTGTTTTAACTACAATGTACAGCCTGTAATTTTTATGTGTGCATGCACTACGTGAGCAAAATTTGGTAATACAAATATAATCCCCAGTAGGAATCCATCTGTCTGGAATGTACCACTACGACCATCTGTCATCATACACCATCTTACCCTAATTTGACTTGTTCTACATCATGATATGATTTACTGTAAAAAATATATTACCTACAGTACTAATAATAAATAAATAAAATATGTCACATTAACAAACTTGTTTATACCCATGCTTTTTCAGCTTACGAATTTATGTTTTTGTTTAACTGAAAAATGTTGCTTTTACTGATTTATAATCTGGACCCTTAATTTGTAGGGTTGTGGTTCGAAAACAGCGTGATGAAGCAAGCTGGGATCTCTCTATTTCCTCTCTTCTTTTGCCATCTGTCTCCTTAAATTCATTTTATTTTCATTTTTGCCTAATTACCATTAACATGCCAAAGTATAATCCACATTTCCATAAAAGAGAAAGGTTGGCCCTCAGTCTAATTTTGTGAGCCCGCCCGGCTAGCTGCAAGGTCTAACGCACTGCTTCCTGAGCGGGAAGGTGTGCCGGTTCCCAGCATAAATCTGCCCAGCGGGTTAGTGTTGAGGTCTGGTGGGCAAGCCAGACTGTGGATGGTTTTGGCAACGGCCTTACCGCAGTGGATACACCAATTCCCGGCAGCTCACTGAAGTTAAGTACTGTCGGGCATGGCCGGCAGTTGGATGGGTGACCATCCACGCTGCCATGCACTGTTGCCATTTTTCGGGGTCACTCAGCCTCGTGAAGCCAACTGAGGAGCTACTTGACCGAACAGTAATGGCTCTGGTCAAAGAAAACCATCATAACAACCAGGAGAGCGGTGTGCCGACGACACGCCCCTCCTATCCGCATCCTCAGCTGAGGATGACTCGGCGGTCGGATGGGTCTGATGGGCCACTTGTGGCCTGAAGTCGGAGTGCTTTTTTCCCTAATTTTGTGCTTAGTTTTGTGTATTTAATTAATTTTCTGATTTATTTTGACAATTCCTAATTAATATATTTTGTTATAGGGGGAAATCAGTAATAGTTTCATGACTTAGAGTCTACTGTTGACTTATAAACAAATATAAATTCTGTACTAATTATAAACATTTGGAAGAAGAACTACTAGGATTCTTAAAGTATTTATTTGGCTCTATTTCAAAACATATTAGTAAAGCCAGCCATTAATTAATTCCAAAATAATTACCTGATTTGTTTGTATAACTGTATCTGTTAATTTCATTATTTACACAAATAATTCAGCCTAGCATTTGTGGTAGAAGGAACTATCAAAAAGAAGGAATTTTTCACTGTATTTAGTTAATTGAATGAGTTATGTTTTAACTATAGTTTCTGTAACTTAAATATCGATCAATGTATAGTTTCAGTGTCTATTATTGTGAGGATATATAAAGGACCAATTTTTGGTCCTGACGCAGTCACTCCATGGCCGATTTTCAGGTGGAAATTAAGTACTGATTAAATTAACAACAATGCATCAACTTAACAGTGGGATAAGTGTAACACAAATAGGCTGCATGTTAAAAGAATTACTGACAATGTCTGTTTAATATATTTGAGAAATAGTGTCACACGTACCGTATTATTCTGCAAGAACTGTGAACTGTGAGGTTAGGTTTTTACTATTCATAGATGATCAACAGCAAACTATTGTAGCAGTACATTGATTTTTGCCTGCAACCTATTAATGAGGCTTAACAACATTTACCAATAGTGAACTGGCCATATAATTGTGTAATATTGGGGGGTTGTGACCAGTGAATGTAAAGAACTGTGAAACGCAATTGAACTTCCACCCCCCCCCCCCCCCCCCCCCCAAATTTTTCAGACAATATAACAATGCAGTATGTTGACACAGAGGACTATCAACGAAGAAATAAAGCAGGTGGCTGTCACAACAGGTATGACACACAGTTTCTGAACAACTTTATTTGTATGTAGAGGATAACATGGATTCTGAGAACAACAAATTTCAAAGCCTGTGCAAAGTGACATCTAATGGATATCAATGATATTACATGGTGGTGAAGTTTCAAATCTCATTTCTTTTTGTAATTTCATTGTTGGTTTCCCTCTCATCCTGTGCTATTGCGTCTCTCATGACAAGATGCTGGAGGCTTTCCTGCGTAACTTGCAATAGTCTCACACTCCATCACCCTATTTCTCTACCTCACCAAATGAAGAAATAACCAGTTCCAATGATCAATATTGCTATTCATGAAACCATTTCTCAATTGTCTTATGGAAAAGTAAATAGGAAATAGCTTCATCGAGGAAGGTGTTCCAATACACCAAATGCGCAGTGTAACATTCTAAACAGAGTGAAAGGGAAAGAACAAATCCATAAAAGTTACAAAATTTGCAAACTTTTTCGAGGCTGCTTAAACAATATGTGCCTGTAACATTGTACACTTATGACTATCGCTTAAATACTAATGAGAGGTTACACACAGACACAAGACTTTACACAGTGGTGTGGCCCAGCATGCAATCTGTTTGGTCAGCTTAAGAGAAGAGGCAACACATGTGAGTTTTGTCACAGGTAACACTTTCTAGAAGGTAGCAACTAGGAGTCATCTGCTAAATCCCAATAGACAATGGTGGAAGCAAGAGGTTACACAGTAACACAGAGAGCACAAGGGCAGTAGGCAATCTGTATGTTACTGGCGGTGTACAGCTGCTGGGGAAACCCAGCCACTTGGCCACTGGAAGATGTGGTTAGGTGAGATCCCACCATGACAGGAATTCAGCGGCTGAAAAATCATTTCACGGCCACAAAATCCATAAAATCTAAACCCATA
Source organism: Schistocerca americana (assembly GCF_021461395.2). Lineage (NCBI taxonomy): Eukaryota > Metazoa > Arthropoda > Insecta > Orthoptera > Acrididae > Schistocerca > Schistocerca americana. The sequence continues at coordinate 258,165,891 of NC_060120.1, forward strand.
TAGCTAAATATTTGGCAAGTGAACCAAACTGAAGAGAAAGATGGGATGACAATGTACACCTGAACACATTCGTGATACACCAAAAACAACTTAGGTTAGTCAAGACACAAGATTTGCAAATACCTAAGGACTAGGAAGCACCTTAATCCATTTTTAAAAAAATCAAGTATCAGCAGGTAGTGCTTGAGGAGCTCTATCAAACTATAACATCAAAGGAAAATCCAGGATGAAATGTAACACTATTATGAAAAGGATAGCTGCTACTTACCATATAACAGAGATGCTGAGTCACAGATAGGCACAACAAAAAGACTGTCAGAATGTGAGCCTTCAGCCAACTAGGTCTTCATAAAAAATAGAGAACAGTCTGGCTTCAGTAGCCAGAGACTGTGGTCATAGGTGTGAGTTGCATTTGCACAAGTGTGTGTGTGTGTGTGTGTGTGTGTGTGTGTGTGTGTGTGTGTGCGCGCGCGCGCGCGGTCGTCTATTTCCAACGAAGGCCTAGTTAGCCAAAAGCTCACTTTCTGGAAGTCTTTTTGCTGTGCCTATCAGTGACTCAGCATTTCCGCTATTTAGTAAACAGCAACTATCCTTTTCATAATATTGTTACGAAATATAACATCATTTTTATACATTTAATATATTTTGAATTATAAGCTGGATAGGTTAACGTTGAATATAGTGGGAATTAGTAAAGTTCAGTGGCAGGAGGAACAAGACTTCTGGTCATGTGAACACAGGGTTATAAATACAAAATCAAATAGAGGTAATGCAGGAGTAGGTTTAATAATAAATAAAAAATAGGAGTGTGGGTAAGCTACTACAAATAGCA